>NC_067282.1:52815289-53115289 GCF_020740795.1 Apus apus | reverse complement strand
GATGGAGTGAGAATAAATTTTGGGTAGAAGGATATAATATAGCTGCTTGAAATGAGAGGACCATGCTCAGTAGCCCAAAAAATCAAGCCCCATTCTATATATTCCCAAACTAAAGGAACCAAGCAATGCCAACTCATGATTTTGTCATGAGCATTTTTCTTCTTAAGCCCCCATTACTGAGGCTGATGAGAGAATCTGTTTTAAATTTAAAGAGTGAATTAATAAAGTGTTAGCCTGGGGTTTGAGGAAAAACACTTTTAAAATATGAACTCTGCAAGCTCAAAAACCAGAAGGCAAATAAAAGAACAAACATCTGTTACTTCTTAAAATCTCATGGTTTCTAAGCCACTGGGGGCAGAGGGAGGCTGATTCATGAGTTTTGAATGCTTAGGTTGACAATTCAAAGAAGCAAAGTGTGAAGGAGTCCAAAACTTAGCATACAAAAGCAACAGGCTGCCTAAAAATGGAACAGTTAGATGCCTAATTTAAATGTGAAACTTTTAAATGAGACTTCTTGAACTTTTCTTCTGCTGCTGCTTTTGAGCAACAAGCAGCTGTGAGCTTTGACCACAGCCCTCTGGTTGCTCAAGAGCTCTCTCTCAGCCTGCTGTCCTGGCCACAATGTTTTTTGTTACTCAGCTGCTTTGAGGTCTTCCTTGGTTTTGTCCTGATTGATTGCCAGCCACAGTTCCTCCTCTAGAAGCTAGTAATTTCTAAGCAAAAGTCATTTGACCTATTAAGAAAAACCCTTTAAAATTATGCTGATACATGAGGCAACCCATGGACTCAATCCTGTTACTAACAGGCTCATAAAACTCTAGCTAATTTTAAAAATTCCAGCACTTTTCAGGTTTCAGATTGCTTCTTCATCTCAGTTTTTAGAAGACAGCTTACCTCTCAAACTTTTACTCACATTTCTGCATATCTGCACTCAAATGATAACAATGTAGTGCAGTAATATTAAAAAAGAATTATTTGTTATGATTATAAAAATAATTTCTATTATTCCCAGAAGACCCCTGAAAACCATTTGGTCAACCTCCAAGGCAGGACCAAACACGAGTATTCGCTAGAGGTGATGAGGAGGCCTGGGAGTTCTCATTTGTTTTTCAAGATGTGGGCACACATAAGTTTTAAGCACAAATGGGGGGCTGCTGAAGAACTCCCTTCCCCCATACTGTCCTGCCTGCAGTACTTCCACAGCTGCTGTGGCCCTCTGGTCTCATCCCTTCACATGTCCCTGAAATTTTTGCAGCTTTGACAGCTTTTGTCTCTTTATATCATCTGCCACTTTTGACATGACACATTATAGAAGCAGGAATCTCTTCCTAGGGTTCAACATCACAACACAGTAAGACCCTACCACAACCTTGACATCCTGAACAAAGAACAGCTACAAGGGGAAAAAAAATCCCAAACAATAAAAACTAGCCGTGCACTCCACTACACTCACAGCAGCAAGTCCTGCATTATTTACAGAGCAAAAGTGCTTCAACAGTTAATTACATCTTTGATGTGAAGATCAAACCTCCAAAATCTCACTCTAGTGACAATTCCGTTTTGCTTTGAATTTCATGCAATACAGGTAACACGCCGTAGGCTTTGCACTCAAAAGTGTATTTCCTGAGTTTGAAGCCACTTTGGACTTGTATTATAGTGGGTAACCATGCATCCCATTACTGTCCGAAAAGAATATTTGTCTACATAAAAAGAGCTTGCTGGATACTGACACCAAGCATGGGAACACATTTTTACATACTCGAAAAAGAAAATACTTGGAAGATGTTTCAGGCAGCTTTGACAAACAGGAGGCATTAGAAAATTCCTTTAAAAAATGGGCTACATAAAAGTAACACTTCGGTGTGTCAGTAGTAAAACAATAAGCTCTTGTTTTACGCTGGCTTTCTTTTTTTAAAGCTGCCAAGTCAGACACAGACTTTTCCACCTTTACCCCACCTTATGTTAATGGACAATATGAGTCAAGAGGTAACAAATACCAACCTCTAAATCCCTTCACAAATACATTCCACCTGGGTTTTGGCCTTCTCCGTTCCAACACCAAGTACACTGCATGTCAAATTGAAGTTTAATGACAAATACATCCATGACCTCTGGAGCAGGGAGGTGAGCTCATGACTGCAACTGAAGCATTTTCATCAGCAAGGTCCAAAGCCAGGCCCCTTCAGCCTGCTCTCCTTGAGGCCACAAAAACACAGATGAGCATCTAAAGCTCTCCTGGCTTTCTGCTGGCTGGGTTCAGGATCACTCAGCACAAGGAACGACACTTACGTAAAGCACTCTTCTGTTGCTGGTTGACATTTGACACAACCAGCTCTTGAGTGTTTATCCCTCTCCAGGTACATATTATCCAGCAGAGCAAAGCCAAAGCTTCTCAATGAATCTGTAACGCAAAGTTGTAACCTAAAGAACCAGTAATGAACAGTGTCACATCTACGAATAGAAAGATTTATAGATTTGTTTTCACCTTTCAGCTCTCCCATGTATTTTACAAGATAATTATAAAAACAGAAAACAAGACTATTTTGAAAATTCCCATTAGTTGGCATTCAGTGCTTACTGCTTGTACATTAGCAAAAGGTGGCCATTAGGACACAGTCTTAGCCATCCATTTTCCCCAAGCACTGGGGCTGCCATAGCAGAATTGCTGCTTTGGATCTTGGAAGCAATAGCTGACCTTAAATTTGTATGAAAAGGATAAATATTTTAGTAACAACAAAACAACTGTTCTATGAGTAATTGTTTTATATTATCCCAAGGCCATGATTTTGTTTATAATTACTCAGAAATAACTTTTTCATAACATAAATTGTCTTACTTGAACACATCTCTACAGCTGCATTAGCCTGTTGTGCCTGCAAATCCAGAAGATGAGAATTCAAATCCCCTTCTATATATTTTTAAACATTGTTTCTGAATACACTGTTGGAAGCATAACTATGCCTGTCCTCCTTCCAATCCAAAAAGCAAACTACAATACAGCTAGGAGAAGAAAAATCTGCTAACATCTTCAAGAAGTCCTTAATCTATAATTAATGTCAACAACCTTTAAAGTCTGTAATTCTTTTATCTCATATTCATATTTTAATGGTACAGTAGTTCCAAGTTATGCTGGGTATGGAGATAGTTTAAAAATTCATTAAAAAGCATTAATGATATTTAACAGATAGCAACATAAATAGCATTGTTTTCTGTAAGGTAGGAACTAATTTTTTCTGTAAATTTTTTTTCTTTAAAAAATTGTTAAGTACTGCTTGTTAAAGTTACAGTCTCTAACCTTTTAATTTTACTTTGTCTGGTAATCTATGATCATAATAGTTTGCATCCTAGTGTTCCTCAGCACACTACAGGCATTGGATGATGCTGTGAATTCATTTTTCTCCATCAAACCTAATATCCAGCAATATATTGATGTACTAGGAATTTTTAAACACATGACTTTTTGAGTCATGCCCACTCACTTTAAAAAGATATAGTCACATTTATAAAGGAATCAGTTAAGTGCATTTCAAAAAATACTCAACTCATCATTAGCCACTCTTCCTGAAACTAGTGCCTACATCTCACAAAAATGTTGCTTTGGAAATGAAACCATCCCTCTTCCTCCACCTCATCCTCTTTCTCCTGAACTGTTTACTTGGAATTATGTTGCATATATGAAATTTCTGCAACCCAAAGCTCTTCAATAAAATAACCCTTTAATCCCCATTTGGATCTGCCTACTTCTACTGAGGGCACTCAGATTTACTTCCAATGTGTGCAGTCCCTACAAGAACATCCTAATGGTGAGCACATGACTCTCTTGTCATCAGTTAAGAGACTTAATCTCTGCTGTGGAGATGGATACTCAAATCCCAATAAAATATCTCTCCCCCACTGGGAAAAGACACACAAAGGGAAAGCACTATAGTCGATTAGAAGAAGAGGTGGCAACAGCTTTTGCTGTAGCATTTGTTGTTGAGCCATCAGTAATGGAAGAATCAACTGGATATGGCCAGTAGCAGAAAGATTTTTTTTATCTTCACAATACTGCATCAACAAAAATTTGAAGATGGCAACTCTCAGAAGTCACTACTGCTAAAGGCGAATGGAGACAGATGAAAAAGGTGGAGGGCCAGCATTTCAGTTTGGATTCAGTTTGGTTGCAATGATACTTGAAAGCAAAGGCACAGTTGGAAGGTATACACACCATAAAGCCACCAAATGCTTCTCCATTTATTTGGATAATATATTTTAAGTAGACAGCACACGAAAAACATGCTACTTGCCATAGTAGTAGGTAGTGCCATCTACAGTTGACTCTGTCAGGCACTTTCCATTATTAATCCCTGCTTCCAGTTACTTTTAAATTTTTTCTAGGTCATGGTCCACACTAAGCAGATTTTGTTAGGAATGTTTCAACAACAGCAGCTTAAGCAAATTACTAGAAATGAGAAAAGGGGAACATCCACTGTTTCCTCATCTTGCAAGTATTTCTTTGCAAAGGTTCAGTTGGTATCATGCTTCTGACAGCTTAAAATCTGGACAAAGAATAGCCTAAGGTCAGAACCATCCCAGGAAGAAGTATACTGTTTCAAGAAAGTCTAATTTATGGCATAATGCAACTACATCAGAACTTGGAAAAAGGCTGCAGCCTTTTTCCCACAATATGCTTACATTTGAAAGCTCAGCTTAACTACATGAACTTTCTTTTAGACATTTTTATTCAACTATTGCAGATGTATTTTTTAAAACTATAATTTTGTGCAAGCTTCATCCCAATGAACCAAAATGCTTCACAATGAAAGAATCAACACAAACATACATCCCCGCCCACCAGAAAATATCCAGAAGACTGACTGAAAGCTTGAAGACAGTGAACAGAGTGAAAATTATTAAAATATGATTGTTTTCCTTTTGACTCCCACATTGTCTTCTGGAAGGACTTGATTATTTCAGCTTCTTGTAGTCTGAAACTAATGTAGAATTTAGCTTTATGACCATGGAATCTACTGCAGAATCAAAAGTTTTGGCAGTAGAAAGGAGTACACACTGAAATGTTTTTGAAGCTGTCATTTGCATATACTCAGACAAGCATACAAAGTCAAGCTGAGATATTGTCTAAAATCCCCTAGGAAATCCCGACATTTCAATCTCTCTCTCCCTGCAACTTCACTGCTGTGTCCCATTAAAAGTCATCTCAATCGCAGAGAAACCTGCATTAGTAATTCCCAAAAGTGACTGCAGTTTGTTGGTGTATCATCTTTCAAATGCCCAGGAGAGCTCTTCCGGGATGCTCAACACCTGGACATCTGTGTGTGACAGTCATGCTGAAATTGCCCCTCACTCTAGAAAAGGGTGACAGCTGAAAACTTCCTCATGCAATCCGAATGCAGAGAGAGTGTAGTCACTATTTTCTTTGGCAATATCACAGGAGACCAAAATTGGCTTCAGCTATACCCCAATTTGGAGCCAGGAGGTTTTCCCTTTGTCTGTTACCCCTGCTGGGTCCTAGGCCAGCCCAAAGTTCTGAGGTTTGCCTAGCCTGAGGAAAAGCACATTTCATAAACAAGCCTTCCTACATTTCACCTTCATTCATATCTTCCCAAACCTTCTCTTCTTCCAAAGGACAGCAAGAATAATAATTAAAATATTATTCTCCTAAAAGATTACATCCTGTCCTCAACAAACTTGCAGAAATGGTAATGCTTTTTTGGGTAGGATTAAACCATCTAGTTGCTTCCTCAAAGGCAAACCGAAGAAGTTAAGTGTCTGCCTGCTGCTTAGCCAAGAAGAAACAATCTGTCAGGAGGAAAATGCTCCTTTTCCTTTGGCAGGATGACGTTTGAATCTGAAGGTGAAGCCTTTTTCTGTGCTGAAATAGATCCCCAACATTGGCAGTTGACAAGGACACTCTATCAAAGCAAATTAAGCGCATTACTGCATGCAGTTCATTGCTAGTTCTTCTTTGAGAACAAGGGATGTTGATAACTTCGCAATAAAGGGTCAGAAACCATGATCCCCAGCACTGGCCTCTGGGAAAAATCATGGTGCATAAAACTTGGCAGAACCAAAGCCAGGCAAAAAAGGAAGAACTTCTGAAATGGGCCTTGAGGTTTGCTCTGTTCTTACACCTCTGCTGGAGGCAGCACCTCTGAAGAGACACTTTCTGAGCAGCTCTCTGTTGCCATGTGGAGCTTCTCTTCTGTCATCCTAGTGTACCAAACTCCTTGCTTTACTATATGACTTTCTGACTTGGTTTCTCTCAAACTGAATTTTAGGCAAGTTCCATCAGTCTGAGGAGACACTCCTACGGAGCCCAGAAAAAGAATTACAAGCATTCACTTAGAGTTCAGCTGTGTCTGAAGCACTTTTCCCAAAGTACAGCATCATGGCTTTTATCATACAAAAAATAACTGCATATTCAAGCATGTAAATTATAACTTTTCTGCAGCATTACATTCTACTTCACAAAAGTACATATATATTTTCCTATAAAGACCTTACTCTTAACTGGGTTCACAAGGAATTTTTCCTTCCTATCGTTAACAAAAAATAATAAATCAAAAAAATTTGCAGAATCTTCACATATACAAAATCTTTGAAAGAGACTGTAAATTGCTTATTAATCTGAGGTCTGCATCTTCTTTTCCTATTTTACAGCAATCTCAAGCAGTATAGTATCTGCTTGCACTTCTATTATGGTATCAAGAAACCTACTACACATGAGCAACAAAATTCCTGTGTTGAACAGTTTTGTCATCTCTATGCTACAGCTCCAGGAGGAGGGAAACTGGCAGACAGCCACATTTTATGATTCTTTGGGCACTGACCCCTTAAGTGTGCACTAGCAAGCTTTGCAGTATTCAGAACTGCCACCAAGGAAGCAGTTAAAGGTTTATTTTCCTTTCTCTTTCAAGCATTCCTAGGGTCCCACTATGACAAGGACAGAATCAGGCACAAAAAGAAACCCCTTGTATTCATCTTTATTAATAACACATGAATCTTTCTAATGATTAATTTAAAATAATGAATGGCATAAACATTTTATTCCTCCTTCAGCTGTCAAGAGAAAAAAAAATTACAGTTACTGTCAAATACCTCCCTAATATGCATAAAGATCACTCCAGTAGAGTGCAAAGAAGCTAATACGCCATGCTATGCAAGCAGAAATGAAGACTGACTGGGAACATTTCTGAGACTGTATTATGCTTGACTTTCCTTCCCTCTAGAAGTGTTCAGAAAGGCAAACTAAAACATGTATAAATATTTAACATAAATTTTTTGAATGGAACATCAGGAACACTGAAGTCTCACCTTCCTTTTTCCTATCAAAAAAGGAAAGTAGCAACATGTTCTAGAAAGTCACCTCTGTTTATTTCCTTGTAAACTACCCCTTACAAAGAAAAGAATTCTGTTACATCAAATACAAAATTCAGAGTTCAGACATACCCAGATTAACCACTGTTTTCTCCATGCTGTTTGAAAAAAACCCGCATCAAAATGCACTATTTTCTCATTTTAGGACTGGATACACCAAACAGGCCTGCTGCTGGCACCCTGTTTCTCCCCTTTCTTTCTTGCCATTTTTTCTCACCACAGCTCATTGGAAAACCTTCCTTCAGGTTCCCTTGGTGGGGGTTGGGAAGATAGACACACAGACAAGGAAATTCTCCTTCTATTATGGCTTAAACACACTGAACATTGTTTATGGGATTGTTTTGAAACCTACACAATAAAAAACAGATTAAAGTAAAAATGAAGGTGTAATTTAAGGACAGGGTTTTGTTGGTTTGTTGGGTTTTTTTTTTCAAATTGGAGATGTATACTTTTCACAATTGAAAGCAGACAAGGCTTTCTTAAGGAAAGCACCAGGGACAAAAAGGAAAGCAAATGTCTTACATCTGCTGAAAATACTTCTCCCTCTCTGTGCTTTGATGAGTTTATTGGCCTCCCTTGCCACCTAGCAACTACCTTTTTCCCCCTTAATCAATCCATTGGGGGACAGCTGCCAAGTCCAGTTTACCTCCCCAATTGAGGGCAGGCACTGCTAGCTCTCCAGGTCAGATTTCTCTGGGCACATCTACTCTCTGAATGGGCAAACAACGTACACACAATGCTGGCTTTGCACCCACTGTTGTGTTTTTTTTTTTTCTGCTGGGTTCTGCACTATTTTTTTGAAACAGGTGAATCAGCATTTTTCTCAGCTCCTCAACACCTTCAGCTCTTCTAAACCAGCAGAAACAAAGCACAAGAGCTTCTGCTCCAGCCGAAACCTTTACATCCCCCTTTGGTAAAATGTACTCTTAAGAATTTTACCTTTCAACTGGCTGGAGCAAAGACAGTGCAGTCCCAGTTAAAAAAAAAACACTCTGCACTTACGTGCTGCAACCAGCATGCAGCAGCTCCAACTCAAGGACAAGTTACTCTTCTCACAACAGCAAGTTAGCAGAGATCAAAAGAGATGATAAAGAGCTTAACTTTGCCATGCTAGTGCTTGCTCACTAAAGCTCATAAGAAGTTACTGAATTATTTATTTGAGAACAAAAAAAAAAAACCTTTACACCTAAAGGTGGCAAATGGCCTCATTTCCCACACTGTTAATTTAACATCCCTCATCAGCATCTCAGAGAAATGTATTAACCATAAAATGAGGTTTCACAGATTTTCTCAGTTGAGTATCATTCCTGCTATGGGGATTAAAGATATGTAGCATTATTACCCTTTCTCTTCCCACCCCAGAAGCTCTTGCATTTAAATAAATTCCTTATAACTTAATTTTAAAAGATTGTATCTCTTTAGGTTTTTTTGCATCTTTTTTCCTTCCTGGCTGTACTACACCTTCGTTCCAGTTTCTGTACCCTATGTCTGAATGGCTTTGCTATTTTGAGTTACTCCTTTCCTCCTCAGGTGCTGCCTCTTTTTCTGGGGGCTGTGCATTCCTGCCTACACCGAAGTTCCTGCTCCTTTCTACATGTCCCTGTAAGAGGGTTCTCCACACAGATCCACGAGGTAAGACCCCTTCAGCTCTCCTCTCTCTCCTGCATCTCAGCAGGCACAAGCTGCATGTGATGGCCATGAGAAGCAAAGGGCAGATACTGCAGGCAAGCTAATGGCTACTCCTATAAAGCAGGCAGCTGCCAGGCAGGATGTTTACTTCCCTCAAAAGCAGCTCCGTGCACAATTCCCAGATGGCGTGTGTCTGGAGGAGGAAGGGGAAGATTGCAAAGTGCACCACTGATAAGCATGGGCTGAAGCTTTTGGAAAAACCTGGGTTGAAGGATGGGGCAGTACCAGGCCAACCAACAGGCTGAAGCTTCTGAGCAAGGATGTAATATGGCAACAGGAAGATGCAGTAAAGGCAAAACATGACATGCCACAAATCCTCAACTGCCTGAGACACTTGGCTGTGGCTCTCGTGGACCTTTCCAGGTGAATCCTTTCAGGTTCCACCTGCTTGGCCACCACCAACTCTTACAACATTGCCCCCGCCCTCTAGGTGCCTTCTCCAGCTATCTGAAGGAGTGCTAAAATAAAGAGCCGACTGGAAACCAAGGTCAGAAGGGCTCTAAGAAAAGCCACAGTAACCTCTGCAAGGGCACCACACCATTCCCGGCAGTGACTTCCTTCAGTTTTCTCCTCCTTGCTTCTCCCAGTACTCTAACACTCTGGCAAGTGGAAACATATACTGTCTTCCTCCAGCCATATCTCCAGTGCTTTAAACCTGGACATTTTCCTAAAACTCCAGAATGTGGAATCATATGTCCAATACACTGTTACTTCATTCAGAAAAAGAACAGCCCAGCAGAATCTTTCAGAGTGTCATGTAAAAGATTAAAAGCCAAATCCATACACAATCTAAAAATCTCCAAAAGACACAAATTAAAGGGGACTGACTTCCCACTTATTACATTTTTAAAGCTTGTTTTCTGATGTTTGAATCCAGCAGTATCATGTCATTGAATAGAACACAGGGACTCCATCTCACAGGGCCTGTGACTTGCACAAACCTGCTCAGAAGTTTCTCTCCAACAGTGCTCAATGACCTCACAGGCTCTCTGAAGAAAGAAAAATCACTCCACATTTGCTCTGACTCTCTCTAGATCTGCCTTCTGGAAGGAATAAGAGTAATAAAGCATGACATACCAGGCTTGATATGTCATGGCTCCTGTATTACCCTCTCCCCTCCACCCACCTGGCTGAGGTTCATGTTCTTCATCTGTAAACAGATGCCTCTCTTTTGCACGTTAGGCAGGTTCTTACATTTTGATAATGTAAAGGAAGCTATCACATGGTGAAGCAGAAGAGAATTTCTTCCCTAGCCCTTTTAAAACACTGGATGAACCTAAATGTTTCAGAATTTCCCCAGATTGCTGTTCCCCATACAACACAAGTCAGGTGCTGGTCAGTAGGCTGGGAAAAGTCACGAGGGAAGGGACATTATTGGTTATCCTACATTAACTGCACCAGCCCTGAAACTTTCCAACACAATTCCATCTGAGTTGAGTCTCGATTAAAAACAGTTTCATTGTGTCCTCTAGCACTTGACTGAGATTTATGCAGAGGCAGAGCAGGACGACACCTTTCAGTGTGACACTTCACTAGATTCAAACTCTTATGAACCCTGTTCAGATGAGCTAGGCTCAAGCAGCCCAGGAGCTCTGCAGTGCAGCTGAGACACAACAGCATTACTATGTATCACAGTTTTTAAGGTCCTGCCCACATTTCATACTGCAGCCATTTGATTAATCCTTTTATTTCATAAAGTATTTTTAAAATGTAAGTGCTGGACTGCACAATAGTTTATCACATATTACCTACAATATTCCACAAAATATACTGCTTAATATAACATTATAAATCTCCATTATCTGTAATGGCAAATTTCGTGCATCAACTCACTGAGTATATGCTGATTTTGATCCAACAAGGGAAAGAAGTTAAACAGCCAGACCAAAGAAAAACTAGGAAGCCTAAACAACACATCATAAAATCAACAACTACCAAGTCAAACAACCACTGCCAAGAAAAGGCTGGGAGGGGAAGGTGGCAGGGTTCTTTCTTTTTTTTTAACAAGGAAAGAAAATAAAAACTTGCTTAGAAAACTGACACCTACATGTAAACGCTGCTTCAAAGCTTTTAGCACAATCTCTCAGGGCAGAACAATAGGGGCTCTGTGCTCATAACCAGCTCAGGCTGTTCTAAGGCAAGAAGAGGGTGCCCTTGCCTTTTACAGCAGATGTATTTCTCTCTGATTCTTGAGTCTATGAATCTGGCTCAGCTTCTTGAAAATAGGTAGTCTCCGAAGCAGGACAATGGGCAGCAAGCAAGTACTCATGACAGTGGCTGTGGTTAGATACTTTTAGCAACATTTGCCTTTCCACTTTCTGCAGCAGTGGAGCTGGAAAAGAGCCATAACCACATTTAGAGATAAGGCTGCATTTCAAAGCCCCCTGCCTTGTTCTTCCAGAGTCCTCACAGTTCGTGCCAGTGAGCAAAAGGATAACTGTGTGCAAAAGGTACTCTGTATCTTCATAATAAGAGGAATGCATGGATTGAACACAAGAGCTGTCTACCTGCTTAAAACATGCAAAAAAATCAGCTGTCTGCTGTCAGGACTATTAAAAAAAAATAATCTTAAAGTAGGCCAGTTACAGACGGTTGGCTTATTCTGTTCAGGGAGATGGACTGTGTTATAGCTGCCACAGCATCTGACATACTGCTCTCCCTAGGTTGCCCCAAGGAGGCCTGACCTAAATAAGAATTTTTTAGATGCCCCAAGATTGGCATTGATCCATTCAGGACTTTAAAAATCACTTCTGAGCTCTGGGTTCATCTCAGCAACAGAAGTCAAAAATATCAAACATTCTTCTATGAAAACCAGTCTCTCTCAATCAGGAAAATAAAGAGTGTAGGGAAAACAGCTATGGCAAAAAGCTGAAAGCATTTCTTGTGGTGAGGCAGGTGAGCTGCTGTGGCTCCTGCCCAGTTTTATGGCATGACCGGAAACGTGCTTGTTTCCTGACCTGCATGTGGCCATCTCCATCACACATCATCAAACTCATCCCTGCTGTGCACCTTGGCAGATACGGTCCCATCACAGGACTTTTGGTGGAAGAAGCCGAGGCAGAAGACCGCAGTAGTCCATAGTGCCACAGCTCCATCCCTGTACAGGTCCAAGCAGTTATGAGAAGGAGGCAGCCATCAGCTGCATGAGTTCTTCTGGCAGAAAGGCACTTGGCACTGCTGTTTAGTCTGGCATACCATGTAACATATATAAAAGAACACTAGATGACTATTTCAATCAAAAACATGGTTTATATCATCAGTCAGATGAATGTCTTATTTCTGTATATTCCCTCCACGCCCAGAATGATCACCCACCCGCAGTAATGCACTTAGGCTTTAATCCTGATGATGACCTCCTGCAGTCTTAGAGAGCACAGTAATGTTCTTCCATTTCTCAAAGAGGATGGTAGGAAAAGAAAACAATGCCATGAAGCTGTTTCTATCAGTTGTAACAGTTGCATACCACCATTCTGTTTGCTCTTCAAATCTCAGAGCACTGTAGCTGAAGTAGCCCATCATATCAGAAATGCAGTTTTCTTTGAATAAACTCATGCAACTTTCTTCCCCCCAGAGCTGCAGATAATTTTAGTGCTGTAAAAGACTTCCAGGACTGTTTCTGTACTGTAGTGTAAAAAGAACTGATGAGAGAACTGCACATTCAGAAGATTTTAATGCAAGTTTTGAACTACTGTACAAGTAAAAGAACTGTAACAGTTAATCTGTAAGGGTCCATGACTTGCATGGAGATGGAAAAACTTGCTGACAGGACAAAACCATAACCAAAATCCATCCTCCTAAATCTAAAACCCTCAGGGGAGCGGAAGATCGATGTCAAGTAAGTTATTCTAGACACATACTTCTACATCTTGCAATGTGAGTGGAGATTATGGTGTGATACTGTTTATGATAAGTGCTCCACAAGGGATATAAGTTCTGACTACCACTTACAGAGAGGAAAAATGATTAAAAAAAAAAACAACACACAAAAAAACCCAAACCAAAACAAACAACAAAAACAACCCTGAAAGAAAAAAAAACAAACAACCAAACCAGAAATAATGGTTCTCCAGAAATAATGGTTCAACAGAAATATTCTGAAGTTACCTCTTTTTCAAAATTCTTGTAGTCCTGTTTTAGTGTAGAGTTAATGAAATCCAGTGAATTTGTCGCAAAATTTAGAACACTCGTTTGCTTCTGACTTACATCTATGCTGGTTTCTCTCCATTGGGATGTCCCTTGCCTCTGTATTTGAGAAAGAGCAACTGGCACAAAGTGAAGTGATTCAGTTAAACCCCTATTGGGGAAAAAACCCAACCCAACATGTTGGTTGGGCTTTCTGCCAAATGCCCATAGCTTCTCAGGACAACTAAGTAAAAGCCTTATTTCTGTTAGGACACCTGCAACAGCAGAAATGTCATCAAATCCATAAACAGTTACTGATCTGCCAGAACAAATGTCATAAACCAAAATTAAGGCCCATCATCCAGTTAAAAGGATTTCTGATAGCAACTTACAAGGGCAATCTATACATGCTTACCCAGGGTAGTATGTGATTAGCAGTGCTCTGTCACAGCTGATGTGGCACCTGACACCCTCACTGTTCCCAGGGTAGAGAGCACATCTGCAGGGTGAATTCCTGTTAATAAATACCAACTCCAATTCCAAACTCCAACTTCAAAGTGATGCTTACATCTCCTCAGAAAGAAAGCTGAGTGACTTCCCCTCAACTGTAGTCATCTGCAGCTATTTTTGCTATCAGGGAGACAACATTTAATTACAATCATCCATCCACAAAAGCTGGGGAAGGAAAGAGAAAAAGGGATCTTCCAAGAATGCAGAAACCAGAAAACAAGAGCGACTGAAAACTTTTGGCTGTGGTTTCTTCTGATGCATATCTGGATCCTCATATACGTATACATGTGCATGGCACACCACGGCTTTAAATGACAACAGGGAATTACCAGATCAAGACGACCTTCATTTCTGAACACAACAGAGCACACACCATCACAGGGATCTCAAGTGATGCGGTCTGGACTCAGATTCACTTCTTGGTCTATTCACCCAGGCAAGATCAGCTACTGGATAAACATCACAGAGATGCTTATCGCAGGGACTCCACTACCTCGCCGCTTCAAAGGAAAAATCAAAGAATCATAGAATCACTTATCCGAAGAGGCCAGCAGTTTAGGAAGCAAAATTTCCCTTTTCCCCTGGATTTAGGAGAACTATATTGCTGGCAATCAGCAGCCCCCCATGGATTTCTGCTATCCCTTATTTAGCCAGTCCAGAAGCTTGTAAAAGAAACCACAAGGAGCTAGTCATTAGCTCAGCAGTGTCAAAAAACCCCAAAGACTACAACACAGGGAAGATTTCCAGGGGAAGTTATTACCTCGACATTCACAAGAAACGTAGTCCATCTCCACAGCAAAAGCTGCGAAATAAAGGCTATGAAGTTGAAGTGAAGGAAAGGAAACTAAATGAAAATACTTAGAACATAAGTGCTACAAAAAATGTGAGATGCAAGTTAGCCAAGTATTAATATTTTTAAGGAAATAAAGATAATACTGCAAATACACCAATAAAGAATGAAGTAATATTTCAAAAAAATCTCTTCTCTCAGCCTTAAAAAAAATTTTACATGGCCCATCAAGTAAACACTGAGTCATACAGATTTCTCCAGACTGACTAGAAAAGTAGGTGCCTGAGGATAATCTGTACAAACCTGAAATTCAAGTGCATTGATTTGATCCCCTGAAGACTTAGAAAAAAAGTGAAAAGCCACAAGCTGGAAACACCTTTATCTTCAGTTGAAGAAGCAATTGAAACTGAGCACCATGCCAAAACTAAATAAATACAATTACAAATATACAGGGTTTTGCTGTTTAATAGTTACAACAAATACAAACAAACTCCGCAAAAGCAGAGCAGATTATTTTAACAGTTCACCACATGTAAACTTCCCAAGCACCAAGGGTGAAGGACTGAGATTACATTCATCAATTATATTTTCCCTTTACACTATCACCCAACAACCTGTGATTTTTCTTTTCACCCAAATCAGAACTTTTCTAGGAGAGAATGTGGAGGTGTCATTAAAGCTGAAAGGTCAGCGGTACTGGCAGAAATGCAAACAGAAGGAAAATAAAATCTCAGAGGAAGATTAGAAGCATTTATTTTAAACAGATGGCATTCTCACTGCCATCTGATTTGAAACAACCGTTTGCTCACAGTTCATCAGCACCCAAAAAACGTCCTTTGGAGAGGTGGTACAGGGCCCCATCCATACACATTTCTTCTTCGACATCTTATGAATCCAGTCTAACTTGTGTACAAATTAAGAAGGTGTTTTGGCTGCTGATATGGGAAAAACAGTGCATTTTTCAATTAGGGTTCTTTTTTTCCCTGTGCAGCATGGCCAATAATAACAACAATTTTTTTCAAAATTTGGATTTATTTAGACTGTGCAAAGTGCTTTGCCCTTTGAAAAACAAAGTTCACTCACCAAGCCATACTGACTAAGAAAAAGAAGCAGCAGCTTAAGAGAATGTGAACTCGCCATTTACAATAATGCTTGCCAAAGCTGACATAGGACATCCTTTTTAGCACTGCAGTTAGGTTTTACACATGCAAAGCTACACAATTACAAAGGAAGACAAAACTCCAGGTGGAAAATAGCATCCTGTCTCAACTCCCCAACTTTATTTCCTAACACAGAAAAGACCAAATAAAACATCCTTGAAAAAGAACACAGAAATTTGGCTATTATCTAAGAGCAGAAGTATCTGAGAGATGAAAAGGAAATCTCTTGGTGTAAAACATTATTTGCAGGCCATGTCATCAAGCTATATTTAAGTAATTACTTCTGCACAGTTTGAATACACAGAACAAGAACCACTTCATCAAAAAAATGTCCCATAGTAACTACACACATAAACTCCTTTACAAACCATGAGCTGGAAGATGAATGGGGGTCAGAGGGAAAACCTTGAAAACAGAAGTGGAAGAGGTGGTGAAATTCTTCATTTCACTCCAAGAAACAAAAGTAGCTGTAGTGAAGGGGTGAGGGCAGGGAAATACTAAAACAAGGTACATAGTGCTGGAAAAAGGTGGAAAAAACATTGCTGATTAAAGCCAGACACTCTGCAAAGGGCACACAGCTATTCTACTGCAACCATTTGAAGCAGTTATGCTATGAGGAGAATGTTTTCTGCATTTCATTCCTGTTCTCACAAGCTCTGGGCAGTTTAGCAAATACTTACCTGCTCCAGGTAAACATAAAACTGAGAATAGGTTCCTTTGCTTTTTGCTCTGACCAGCAGCATCAATTACCAGTGAAGTACTAAAATAGCTGGGCCACCTCAGTTTACTTTTTTTTCCAATGTTAATTAGCAGTAGAGGTCAACACAAAAAATCTTTAATTAAGGATATAAAACCACATGATGTGACCCACTCTGGATGTAGCTACCCATATGCTTTCACTGGTGGCAAAAATCAATCTTTCCACTCACATGCTTGCATAGTCCATCACCACCCTCCCTGGGCTGAGTCTCATAAACAGAGCAGACCAAAGTGCACTCTGACCTCCCGTGGAAAGCAGCAGGCTCATCTCAGCTCCCCCTGCCACTGGCACATGCACCGATGGAGCTATTTGGTGCACTGGGGCAGGGCACCAGCAAAAGCAACCTCAGGGGCAGGAAAGGCAGGGAGGAATTAGGTTTTAGCTCAATCAATTCTCTGATCGATAGGAACAGCAACCTCTTTACAGAATGAACCCACTGGTAATTGGCCCGTGTAAATGAAGAGGGGGAGGGGGGAAAGAAAACTCCGAAGAGAACAAGCTTAGCTCAGACTGCGGCACCAAATGCCGTATCACCTGCATGCGATCATCAGCTGCTTGAATTTATATGGCATGCTTTCATCCACATCTGTAGGAGGAAGAGGAGGTGATTTTTTTATTTAGTTATACCACGGGATACAGTTGGGGGAGGGATAAGGGGAGAGCAAGCCATGGTGGGGTGGCTGCTCCAGCAGGGACCAAGCAGCAGCAGCGGGCAGGCGTGCTGGCAGGGCTGGAAACACCAGGGAAAGAACTGCAGCCTCACTCAGTTTTCATGGGCACAGCAAATCTAACGTTCGTTCAAGTCAAGGCCTCGGATCTCAAGCAGAAAAAGCCCTTCTTACACTGTCTTTTTGCAGACCACCATAAGGATGCTGCTTCAGTTTTAATGCCTGACCCATGTGGAACAGGATAATGCACCAGAGTTACAAAGCTGTTGAGATGCACCACGGTGCAGCAGAACTGTGCCTGGGACTATACACCCATGAGCTCTTGGGAACTCAGGGCTGCAACAGTGTTAAAAATGCCAGCTATTCTAAGGCCTGACTCAGCCATCAGCAATGCACACAAGGTCAGAGCTGGCATGACAAACCAAGGTGCATGTCTGAAACCACACAGTCCCCAGGGCCTGCTTTTCCAGTCCCTAGAACAGCAGGTATTTTCACCTGTTCATGCAAATCCCCACACAGCCTGCAGCAGAGCAGGCACGTGGACTCTACCTCCTGCCCAGGCAGGGACCACCAGGCACAGGGTACCACGGGTGCCTGTATTCTCAAACACACCACTGCAACACCAAAAAATCATTCTTGCAAATGTAATTATCCACCCTACCAGCAATAACGGAGATACTTCCAAATTTAAAAGGCTTATCAGCTGCTCTTGCCACTTCAACTACTGGGACAGTCATAACTGTGTAGCTGTGATGCTGTGCTACAGCAAAATCATTTTGGAAGGCTTTAACCAAGTACAGAACAAGGACAGCCTTCCTAAACCCCAGTGAGATGTTACTATGAGAGAGAGTCCTGATTTTCTCATGCTGCATTGCCACTAATTCAGAGGAACCAAACGTGAGATAGAGAAGATTCAGACAGTGCTTGCAACACACGCACATATATATCATGTCTTGAATCTTCCAGGAAGACTGCAAATCCAAAGAGTAACTTTTCTGGTATTTTTTTACATTTACCAGGCAACTACTGCACTTATGAATCATATTGCACCTAATGACCATGTGATGAACAAACTCGCATGTTATCATTAATCACTGGAGCCTTCATTTTTAACTCAGAGGAATCCAGAAAATAACTGATAAATTTTGAGCCACACTGATGTGCCAGCTTACTGCTCTGTTACATTCATAGTATTACTAAGGTGTAGTCTACTTCACTATTGTAAACTTACAGTCACATATTATTTGATAGAGTAATCCTTAGACTTATTCTAAGCACATTTTATTTGTGACTGAAACAAAATTAAGCAGCTCAGCTAGCAGAAAATAAATCAGACCAAGTGGATGAACTGATCTAGTGGCTGAGCTCAAATGAAAGTTCTGCCTTCCACTTCAAGCAGCGTAAGAGATGGTAAAAATCACTTCTAAACATGCAACAGAGCAGAAATTATCTAAATGTCAACTAAGTGAGATGACCTGTGCTACCACAGTTATTTCTCGCTGAACAGTGTTTGCAGATCATGCTGGCATTGCTCTGACAAAACCCACTGAAGATGCATGGAAATCCAACTCACCAGGAACATCTGAGAGGCTCCACACACTGTGTGCATGGATCTAATACGCTCATTTCTACAGACTCTAAGACTTCTCTTGGCTTCTTATGGCTGCAAAAATACCTTCAGAGATAACAACAAAGCATATGGCAGTGCAATGCCATGTTCCAGAGTCTGAGGTAAACTGAATGCTCTGAGGTTTTATTTTGTTAGGGAGCCACTGTATGGAACTACCAAAACAGCAATAACAGAACTGCTGCTATGTCAACAGACCACTCAGTCAAAACCAAACCCGTTGGGATCTATGTCCACTTAACACTGATAGCTGTGACTGGAGTAAGAGCAGCCACAGTAGTTGGCAAGACACTGCTATAGGGGGAAGGACCTAGCATGCAAGCGAAAAGGAAATTAGAAGTCCTGCTGACCCCTTCAACAATAAGGAAACAGAGAACAGCAGCTAGAGGGGAGTAGAGGTTCAAATTTATTAAAAACCTACAAGAAGAGAAGATGTCATTTCACCATCATCTTCCAACTTGATCCTGAGAATTCCACTCTATAAAACTTCATAAATCTGATGTTTTACAGCATGTTAAATATATATACTGTGACAACAGAGCTGTTTTGCCAAATACAATTTATCGAAGGGTAAGGAGCCCTTCTGAAACAATCAGATCATTAGGTTATGATACATGAGTTGGGTGTAAAGTAAGTAGGTGTTAGATATTAGGTATTGTGCTTTGGGGAAGTTCAGCCATGTATTTGAAAGGAAGATTTAACTTGCATTCATGGCAATACAGTACTACTTTAATGAATCAAGTAATTAGCAACTCTAAAAAGAAGGGTATTCCTGAGTGTTTAACATCAAAAAGCACTACATTAATTTGCAATTAAAAGGCCAGATTCAGCAAGATCCTTTGCTCTCTCTGATCCTATTTGAAGTCAGTGGAAATGAATGGCATACAACACCTTTCAGGGTCAGATCCAGAGGCAGAAGCATTCATCTGACTTACGTTAGCACATCACTTGGAAAACACTTAAGCCTCAAATGACAGAAGCAAAACCAAGAATGAATTAATTGGAAAACTCATTTTCAGGAAAGGTGTTCTGGGAACATAAAGTGAAGTGCCACAAAAAAAGCTCCACCACATTTTCAACATGCTGTTGTAAACTGCAGTTTGTTATGCAAATCAGGAGAAATCCTGAAAGCTCTTCAGAAATTATGAAGATTAACTGCTGAAGCTCCTATGGGTCAAAACATACCTTACTACTGACACAGGTGCACTATTAATTCTATCCACAACATCCCATATACTAATTTCTTTTAACTTCTGCTTTACCCTTTTCACTCATCTTCATGAAGTCAGTGTCCAACTTGCCTTAGTCTCCGGAATGACCCTTTCTGGCACAGTATCCATACATAAAGAGTAAAAGACGTATTTGTTATTTCTTTATACGCTAAAACTTCACACTATCAAGTGAGGGCCCTTCCTCTCTGAGTATATATTTCACATTTGAGCTAATTTAAGTATGGTTAAAATTAGATTTCAAAGTCTTACATGGCCTTATGTATTTTGGGGGGTGCTTCACACACCTTTCTGCACCATAAAAGGCAATAAAAACCAAATGAGTGCATTGTCTATCAACTCAGACCCTAATGCTATAGAATACTATCAGGAATACTTCTTCCATGACCTGGGCACATAGACGCAGTCAGAGAAAAACCAAAAACCAGCAAAACAACAATGCTGTCTCTGTACAAGCTCATGAGACAGTGAAAGGAAGGAGCAAGGATGGTGCAGGTCAGCAGGTTCTCCATTACACCTCTTCAAAATGCAGGGAGGAACAAACCAGACAGTGCAAGCTTTATTTTAGAAGACTTTTTCTGACAATCAGGCTATGTCATATAGCCCAAAAGGAAAGGGTTCAGCTTTTCGAAGAGTGAAATTGCCAGAAACAGAACCAAGTAACACCTCCACTCTGAAGAGATTTGTCCTGTTCTGTAGTTAGCATTCCACCCCTTCCTTCAAAGACCTCAGAGACAGCAGAACAACTTGTGACACTTGCAACCTGCCACTGAACTGCCAGGTTTTGATTCATGCCTTGGAGGCACAGGACTGGCATCACTGCAACTTCAGATGTATATTTAGCTGTACATTGAAATGCAGTTGCAAACCCAGAATGTGAAATGACCTATGCAGAGTCTACAGTCCTCTCATTCCTTACAGTCTTCACATTTACACCAGAGGTTTTTGTTTTCATGGAGAACAACAATAATAAAAAAACTTATACAAGGCAGTGACATGAAGAATTTCTGTTATAGATAGAATATTTGGCCCCTCTCCTTCATCTCAGTTTTTAAGCCAACCTAACTCGTTGGGATCTTGCACATCGGGTTGCCTAGCAGAGCTAATGGAAAAAACCCCACAACTTATCTCCCATTGTGCAAACCTTAGTGATTCCCCTCTGCTTCTCATAAGAACATCTGGAAAGCAACACCATCCCAGACGATTGCTTGAGGGTAGCAGGGCATGAGAAGGGAAAAATCCTTCTGAATAGTTGTGCTATATTTAAACTCAAGACCAAAGCTTACACTTGGAGTGAATGTCTCTCTCCCATAGGAATGCAGAACTCCAAGCACTCAACAAGGATGTGCTAAGCTTTTCACAACATGCCCCTAAGCAACGGCATTACTGCAAGATTGTAAAAATGGAAAGCACAGTGACCCTATCTGCCATTGCAATTGTTGCAGGGACAGAAACAGGGAGCAAAAGGAAATTTCAACAGTGCACTGGGGAAAATAAATGAATTTTCAGCACAGAAAGTCCATCTGTTTTGAGAAATACCTCCTACAAAGAAGGTGCAAGCAGAGCAGGAAGGATGCAATAAACTTAGAGCACCTCACAGAGAATTTCAGAAAGGGGTCTTAGTTTGCAATTCAAAATTCACATAAAATTGGAGCAATATTAGAATCAATCATCAGTGAAGGCAATGAGAATGACAGATACTTAACTAAGGTGGGAAAAGAACACCCAGGACATGCAGTTATAGTAATGCTACTGTTTAGGTCCATAAAGTTAGGCAACCATATTTTGATAAAGAAATTGGCTTCGTTTTTTTAGTACCGATTGACCTCAACATGTTATTTGCACTGTCTCCCTCTCCCAGCCTAGCAGAAGCAAAAAGGTATTGTGCATGCTCTGTACAAAGCAGGAAATAGGAAAGGTCAAGACAGATACAGGAGGACCGCACAGAAAGCTAGAATTTCAGGGCAGCATATTCCCAGGATGAGCAGTTAATGTAGTCAAAATCCTGTGGGGACTAGTCACCAGATCTATATCCATTGCTATCAAAATTAAGAGCAAAGACCTAAATCTGAACTGCCAGTATCACACACAGCATTTAACAGCAGCCTGTGCAAATTAAAGAGAAGTTGATGCAGCTTATTACGTGAACTGAATAGGTGGGAGCTACACTGACTCTTAGGACCCTGTAGGAATCATCCAGTAAGCGTACCACTGGAGTTAATTGACTTTTTATTTTCCTGTATGATTGGGAGACAGTGGACTTTAGTCATTGCCATTTCAAGATAGAGGTATGTCAATGTGATACCTACGTGATATCCCAGCTAATTAGGGTACCAGAAGAGATGTACTGCTGGGAACACAAAGGTGTGAGCTGACATTCTCTACTGAGGAGCATAAAAACCAAAGTTCCCTGCTGCCACAGTCATAGTGCTACTGCTATGTTCATATCTTACCAGGCTACACTGTGCCGTCAGATGCAGCACAGACATGCTCTTGTTTGTATCAAGATGACTGTTCTTACAGCAACACAAAAAGCATTAAACAAGGACAGACATCCTGCATGCACCAGAACTCACACTGTGTGAAGAGAAAGCAGATTCTTCTGTTTTCTTTTGCCTCTGTATTTTTCCAGTGGCTCAAGCTGTGGCTAATCTTTAGCACTGAGGTCAGAAGGCTTAATGTGCAAGTTCATAAGTAAAGGCAATGTTTCCAAAATGTACAACAGATAATGGGGGAAAATTCCAGGATAAAACTGTATGGTTTTAAAAAACACAGTTTCTTCTTCCTTTACTACTTTTTACATTAGCAAACAGTCATGCCAGAATTATGGTTATGTCTTACACTTGTTGTATGCTAATTATGGCACATTATTTATTTTAAAAGCCATGTTCTTCCTAATTTACAGGACTTTACTCTTACGCAAACTCATCAACATCTGATTACTTTCCAAATCAAAAGTCTGGTTGCTATAATGTGCCCAGTTGTGTCTATGGAGTCACTCAATAGCATCCCTCTGTTGGACTTAAGTTGTCCATTTTTACCGAAAATAGAAGAGAGAGAGATTAGAAAAGTGAATTTGGCAAGTATTCTGGTCAAGGTGGAGAGGTTTTGCTAGATAGAAAGGCAGGGCCTCATGCAAAATTTTTGAGGCTTAGAGTAGTGTTCAGGAATTAATTTTCAGCTCTGCAAGTTTTCTCAGCTTGAAACACAAACTATCACGTAAGATACCTCCTCCTGGCTTAGTTCACTTCTACAGCTGGTTGAATAAGCTTTCAGTGGTTCTAAGATTGCTCTTTTCCACTACCCATAAGGCTGGCTACAAGGTTGCCTTTTCCCAGTTACTAAATGCACTGCTCACACAAATAATACTTTTCATCTCACAACCAGTTACACTGGCACACAAAACTTCATCAATGTTGGTTACACTGGAAAGATCTTGTACAGAGGTGTCTAATTTCTACTACAGCTTTTTCAGTGAACTATGTCTTTCAGAGCATTTCTAGGTGAGGCAGCATTCTTTCTGCTGTATTTGTTGTCACATGAAGTCTCTTCTGGGCCAGGTTCTAAACTATTAGTGGTGTAAGTTTTCCTGGTGTGTAGCAGGGAGAGTTTGAATTAAAACCTGCCTTTCTACTCCTTCCTCCATTAGTGTATATGCTATTGTACTACAAAATCTTGTAGAGGTAAATGACAAAGCCTCCCATCTGTTTTTTTAATATAAAAATGACAGAGAAACCGTAACTGCTATTCAAGATAATGGCTGCAATTGCAGGATGCAGCAAATTAAGTTGGTCCTATTTTGTTCATTTCTAAAAAGTTACACCGTCGACCAGCATATCACAGAGATAACTAAACTACCATTTTTAATTCCATACTTAGTAATACAAGTAATAGAACATATTGTCTCATTCATAGCTGGATTTCATGCAGCTTAGAAGTTTAAGGAAAGGACTCACACACGAAAGGTTAGTTTGCATTGAATCTGGCCTGTTTAAAACACATTTGTTACAAGTAATGAGTAAAAAACCAGTAGAATTCCTAAAATGTCACCATATTAATAGCAGCCACAAAATGCAAAGCAAGATAGAGAGATATCTGTTATTTTATGAGAGTAAAAATCTTCCTTCAAAGTTAACTTCTCCAGATTCAGAGAAGTTTACAAATTATGACAGTGAATTATGCCCTTGAAATCCTCCTTGACCACAGCTTTTAAAAGAGTGTACCAAAGCAGGGGCATCCCATTCTGCTTCAGAGGTGGTTTTAACTTGGACCTTTGCACAGATTGCTTAATGCATTCACATCTCAGACAGTGGAAGAAAAATATGTGTAACTCATAAAATGCTTCTGTCCTGGAGTCACATAGGAGGCACAATAAAATACAACCTTCTCACGACCTCCCCTGGCAACACAGAAAAAGTAGAACAAAGCAAAAATGCCAACAATTTAGCCTCAAGCCATTTGGAAACTACCTGCATCAGAAAAAAAGACATTCAGAACGGCCACACCAAAATATACACTTCCCTTCACCGTTGGGCTTAAGTGACTATTACTTTATGCCATTTTTTATTTTGTTAACAAGGTGCATGTGCCTTAAAGAGACTGTCTTGACACCAAAAGATTCATAGCAAGGTGTGATTTGACAGTATGCTGATATACACACTGTATTGTGAGTAGGAGGCACCTGTTTGCTAAATCATTTTTTGTTGAAAAAAAATCTTGGCCACCAAGAAAGCCATCCAAAACCAAAAGCCAGAAGCATGTTTCAGAGGGACAAACACCATCAGCTTCCAGCCAATGTGGCCAAGAATAATTTATATCATTCTGCAAACTGTGTAAATTCAGATACTTTTACAGGATTCTGTTTTTCTGTGTAAGTGATGGATTTTGACTTTTTTTGCTCCTCCAGTCTATCTTCTCTGAAATGTTCAAAGTCTGACCAAAAAAAGCTGGTAGAAATTACCTACCTACATGGAAGAATGGACATGAGAAGATATACCACTAAGGAGGCTTCAGGTGCCAATATTCTTCAGTGGCCAAACTTTTATGTTAATACTTCATTTCTCCTCTGCATGATGAACAGATGGATTCACACTTCAGTATCTGGTGGTATTACAAATCAGTGAATCTCAGCTTGACTGAAGTCTTGGAAAGAAGAAGCCAATTAATTATTTTAAGTTTGCAGAAGCCAGACACCCCAGAGGAGTTCTGCCAAGTAAAGACGGAAGAGAATTTATGGATATGATTGTGAACTCCTGAGAGACTGACACTGGCTAGAAAAGGTCTGGTTCATTTCAGAGTGATGGGAACAGATTTCCAACAAGTAGAAGGAAAAATTGTTATGGATGGCTGGAATAACATCCAATTCCAGCTTCTTTCTACAAGTGTCTCAGATCCTCATTTTTACCTCTGATCTTCCTGTTGAGTAATCCCTGAGTAACATTTAGGATAGGTCCATCTGCTACTTGCAATTCAGCTGCATGCCAGCACCTTCTCTCCTTCGCTGCAGTATAATGCTTCACACTGTGTTGTTTCGTCTGTCACCACAACGCAAACATCACTTCAAGCTTTGTCTCCTGGATGACCTCCTGTTTTCCACAGTGAGGTGTTTTTTTTCTCTTCCACTTATTCACCTTTGCAGCTATTTTGTGAAATGTCTCCAAATTAATCAGGTATCTTTTTCAAATCTGTGCACCAAAACCAGCCACAACATTCCAGTGGTATTTCTCTAATGTCAAATGCAGATGTACTAAAGCCTTGCAAGACCTGTTTGGCATTTTACTGGTGATGGGATCCATGGAGCACATTAGGTCATGACAGAAGAACCACACTTGCAGCTTCTACTCATGTGACTATCAACCATGATTCTGCATCATGTCATGGAGCTGTTGTAAAGGGTCCAGAGAAGGGCCACCAAGATGATCAAAGGGCCGGAGCACCTCTGCTATGAAGACAGGCTGAGGGAATTGCGGCTGTTCAGCCTGGAGAAGAGAAGGCTCTAGGGAGACCTTATAGCAACCTTCCAGTACTTGAAGGGGCTACAGGAAAGCTGGGGAGGGGCTTTTCACCAGAGAGGGCAGTGATAGGACAAGGGGTGATGGTTTTAAACCGAAAGAGGGGAGATTTAGACATCAGGGAGAAATTCTTCACCATGAGGGTACTAAGGCACTGGAAGAGGTTGCCCAGGGAGGTTGTGGAGGCTCCCTCCCTGGAGGTGTTTAAGGCCAGGTTTGATGAGGCTTTGTGCAACCTGGTCTAGTGTGAGGTGTCCCTGCTCATAGCAGGGAGGTTTGAACCTATTCTATGATTCTATGATCATGTCATGTTGGCTTTTTGTTTTCTACAGACTGTAATGGTGAGGGTAGCTTAGCACAGAAGCAACACAGCAGTAAAAAGCCTGCAGGGAGCATGCAAGAAGGGTTTTTTTCCAAGTATTTGTAGTGTACTAATACTAGGGCTGACTAAGTAAACAGGTTTTCAAATTGAGAAATGAACTGTCATCTCTTTCCCTCCTCTCTCTACACACGTAAACATATAGTCTTATGCTGCACCCATTTAAAAAGACGTTTACCAACCTCCCTGTTTAAGCACTGTTTAGCAGACACCTGTGGAATGATAGCTAGTTGCTGAAAAACACTGGGCCAACTACTCCGCATTTTCTGTGCAACAGTAGGGATGACTGACCAACAATATCAATATCAAAGCTAAAGATAAAACTGGTTTGATTATTTACAGATTCCCAAACCCAAACCTGATAAGAGTCCATAATGATTTACAGACAGCTGATGAACATGATCGCAGGACACCGTAGTTCATAAGGACACAAAACAGTCCTTCAGTGGGAAATCAGCAGCAAGCAACAGCTACCACGTGCTCAGCTTCCAGCAACTTGTGCAGAGGCAGAAACCACAAGTCCTCTATCAATGGAGCTGGCTTATTACAGTTTATTTCTATTATCTGTGCTTTTGCAGCCCTCGCCTCCACCCTGTCAAGGAGAATTATTTGTTAAATTCAGGGGCCAAAATGCCCTTTTCTGTCTTTTTCATCATTCCATTTCATTGTTGACTATTAGAATCATTGAATTGTTCAGGTTGGAAAAGACCTGTAAGATCATCCAGTCCAACCTTTAACAAAACTCTACTAAGCTAGCTCTACCCACCAACTGCTAAACCATGTCCCTAAGCACCAAATCTATACCATTTTTAAACACATTCAGAGATAGTGATTCAAGCACTTCCCTGGGCAGCCTGTTCCAGTGCTGAATAACCCTTTCTGTAGAGAAGCTTTTCCTAATGTCCAGTCTAAATCTCCCCTGGCATAACTTGAAGCCATTTCGTCTTGTCCTGTTGCTAGCTACTAGTGAGAAGAGACCTACCCCACTCTGGCTACAATCTCCTTTCAGGTAGTTACAGAGAGGGATAAGGTCTCCCCTCAGCCTCTTCCAATTCAGAGTAAACAGCCGCAGTTCTCTTAGCTACTCCTCATAAGGTTTGTTTTGCAGAGCCTTCATCAGCTTCATTGCCCTTCTTTGTACTTGCTCCAGCATGTCTTTCCTATATTGAGGTGCTCAAAACTGGACACAGTACTCGAGGTGCAGCCTCACCAGTGCCAAGTACAGGGGACAATCACTTCCTTAGTCCTGCTGGCCACACTCTTTCTGATACAAGCCAGGATGCTGTTGGCCCTCTTGGCCACCTGGACATACACTGGCACATATTCATCTGGCTGTTGACTAGCACCCCCAGGTTCCTTTCCTCTGAGCAGTTTTCCAGCCACACTTCCCCAAGCCTGTAGCACTGCCTGGGGTTGTTATGACCCAAGTGAAGGACCTGACAATTGGCCTTCTTGGAGTTCATGCAATTGGTCTCAGCCCATCAATCCAGTCTGTCTATGTCCCTCTGCAGAGCCTCTCTACCCTCGAGCAGATTTTAGGCTTTTCTTTGTCCAAGTCAAGAAATGCAAGAGTTTTGCAAAGAAAAAGCAAGCAAACTGAGCAATAATTTCATTATGTAATTCTAGCATCACTAAACAGAAAGACCCCTGAACTCCCATTTATACATTTCAAACCTTTTCTGTGGGAAAGGCTCTTGCTGAGATTGCTTCTGCACCTTCCCAACAGGTGTCTTAACTAATACCTGCAGAAAGTGTGCTGTTGAGGAAAACTGACATACAGACAGCTCCCAACACTAGAACAGTTTAATACTACTGCTTCTCATGGGGAAGACATCAAAAGAGACATTTCACCTACTGCAGGTGCAAATTTCATACCTGTCATCAAAGCAGATATTCTGAAAATCTACTCTTACAAGCTCCAAACCTCTTGCAAGTTCATGCAGCTTACACAGAGACAAGAGATATTAAATTCTCTGCATCAGTGGAATGAAAAAGCAGCTTCACAGCAGTCACAGGGGTCCTAACAGATATTATTCACATAAAAAGTAAGAACATTAATATTACAGAGGTTTGGTTTCTCTCCTGTATTTTAACAGCATACGTCATAGGTTTGCTGCAACATTATTTTACAATATTTACGGCCCCATTGCCAAACTGTTTCTCTTCCTAGCAGTTCAATCCAGGACGAAAGCTTAAAAAACATTTGCTTACTATTTGCGAAAATTAAAATATTTTCCTGTAAGCTGTTTATAGTACCAACATGTGCCTGTGGACAAATGCCTATAACTCCATACCATAACGTGCCATAACTCTGGATATCTAATCGTGGTGCTGGTTTGTTCTGCACGCTGTTCCCCTCAGAAGTTGAGCATCCAGTTTAAATGGTGGTGCTCCTGAAGAACGCTAGAACGGGTGCCCTTTTTATACAGAGAAGTTAATGGGAAGAGGTACTGAAAAATAAACTACATTGGAATTGCTCCACTCCCCCTGCAGACACACTGCTCTGAAATAAAAGTCACTTTATTCTGAAAATAATTATTTCCCTCACAAAGCTCAGCAGTAAATCTAGCTTTGAAAGAACTGACTCTCTTTTCAAGTCATAACACAATGAACGTCATGCAAATAACTTGCTTAAAGAAAACTAAGAAGTTTCTTGCCTTGGTATACATGCAAAAAAATGAAAGTATGTTTTTTATGCACCCCAGGCTGCAATTTGTCTTTTTACAACTAATGAGTAACTCAGTGCTCTCAAGATTGATTTTGATATGGTGGGCTTCTGAACAATAGCTGTAAGCAGTCCCCTTCTGCTCCTTGCTGGAACACAAGTGTGTCAATGACCAGGGAACAGGCCCCCATTTGCTTATCCCAGGACAGGTAGCTGGAGAACAGCTGAATTTGAGAACTGAGCAAGTACTGGAAAAAAGTTAAGTAGAAGCAGTTTACTGGCAACAAATTGCTAAAACCCTTGAAAAAAGAAAAAGAGAAAATTGTGGCTCCCTACGCACAGTTCATTCCTTGGGAGTCCTGCGAGGTTGCTGAGCAACATACCACAATTACTGTAGGTCAAGTCCTCAGGACATAATCTAGTCTATTGACTTTAATTCAACTACCTCTGGCATAAGGTACTGCCAACTGTGAGCAAGAAGAAAACAGGAGCAGTGTGGACTGGAGAGCACTCAGAAGATGTTGAGAGGAAATTCCACAGTTTCCAAATATTTTATTGATATTTTTCTGATCTGCTCAATTAAAAATTGATGTACTGCACTCTTTGAAATAAACAATTCAGAAACAAATTTTAATTTCACTTTTATAGGAAATCAAGAACCAAAGTCTACTGATGCAGTGAGACATTTTTTAATTAAATCCATTCTTCAGTACTCAGACTCCTGATACTCTCTCTCAAAAAAACAATGCCTAATCCTGGTGAAGAATTCTTAATAAAAATATTTTCCAGTCTATTAAGCATAGTTGTTTATGACAAGCTTGACCAGAAAGTCACCCTTCGCTCTTGTGGATAACTCAACCCTTTCAAAACCCATTCAGCTAATGTGTTATTGGGAAACTTCACTGTAAGTCACAGTTCGGATATATCACACATGACTCTCCAACCTCTCAGGAGGTTATAAATGCTGTATATGTATGCTTTTTTTAGGGAAGGGCAGCTATAAATAGGAGAGAAGACCTTGGGATGGCATAAAGTTCCACTGAGTATTCGGTATTTGTATGTAAAACACACAGCAGGTTTCTGACCCAGGCTGCAACATAAGCAGCACAAGCAGCAGCCATCAACAATCCTTCTGCACCGGTGTTCCTGGCAAAGCATTCCCAGAAGTATCAGCTTTACTGTAAAAGAGGGAGGTCATATGGGTTGGAGGAAAAGAAATTGCTTCAGAGAACATTTTTCTCTCTCACAGGAACTGTATGTTGGCTCTTAAGTCCAGGCTTACAAGGAATCTTAGTCCATCCATTGAAATCCAAGTATTGTTGGAGGGTGTTCTTCCTCAGATGTCAATTTTAAGACTATTATTTTTATTACACATTTACTTTTAAATACTTATGCAAATTTTGCTAAAATACCTTTCTTTGGGATGAAATCTGAAGTTCTCGAAACCACTGACAAGAACAATGATCACAGGGAAAACAAACCCACCACCTTACTGCACTGTACAAAGCACATTGTTGTGGACTTAGGGTTTTTGATGGATTTACGGGTTTAAAACTGATGGCCTGAAAGCTTGAATAACCCTAGACCATGGTATTTTACACAGACATATGTAATAAAAATGTACAACATGCTCCTCTGGATCTGTCAGTCCATGGGCACGGCACCCCAGTCTGTTTATCGACAGCAACACGCTGCCATATGGCTGCTCCCTACCAAACCTCAGCTAATTACTAAATGACATTCAGTTGCCTTAACCAAGATGTTTTTAGACGAAACCAGCAGAAGCCACAGAGAATACTTCGAGTAGAAACTCATAGCAGGATGCACAGACACAGAACTGTAAATGCACACACACACAATTGTAAACGCACCCCTATTTCAGCTATAGCCCTCAGGGAAGGTCCACAAACGTAAAATGGAAGCTCTGAAGCACAAACCAAGGCGAGGGAAGCAGCATTTTGTTTGTGTCATTACTAATACAGGCAACTAAGCATCTAAACTAGTTTGTCTGAGGGGCTAGCTTGCAGTTTGAAGTACATTCCTTTCAAAATGTATTTGTGGTCTTTCTGTGAAGGCTAATGATAATTTTATCTCTTCTGAGTCCTGCGGTAATAAATGTTGACAGCCCCAGATGCCAGGTCCTTGGTGAGAGCATCTGTTTGTTTATTCAGGATTACGTTAAACTACTTAGCTGCCATTACAGTAAATCCACCTCTCCTGCAGACCTTCTTTAGAGTACTGAAGAAAATAATGAAAAAACACATACTGTTGTTTGATCAATTGTGTTCATGAGGCTGAGAAAGCTTTGACAATTTATTCTTGGCATGCAGAGGTGAGGAACAGACTGCACCAAATATCAAGTGCTGCTTGAGCAACAGTCTACCCCCAGAAAAAGAAAAAGGTGGTGTGAGCTGCTCTTTGTCTTGATTTCATCACATCACACCTTGATACTGCAGCAGACTTTCAAACAAGGGACTATAAAGTTTGATCCTGCAGTCTTTGTCCAAAAAGGAATGGGTTTAGAGATCCAAATAATTATGCTCTGGTGTAGGAAAAAAGGACTAGACGCCTTTTTTCCCCTGAGGCAATCCACAGTAGGCTTTTAATATCTTTCAATAGACTTTTAGATTTAATTTCCTCTTGGTTAAGGGAGTGAAGGAATGTTGTGCTCTTACTGACAGGAATGCAATTTGAGACTCCACATTACCAAACCTGTATCACAGATGCCATTGCTTCATACAGGCAAAATATTCTCATGTATCATATAAAGATCTAGAGCTGTCAGTATGTCAACATGTAAGACTGTGAGATACATATTAAGCAGTCAAATGGCAAGCAATATATTTGAAAAGGGGATTTTCAAGGCATGCTGCACTGCAATCTAGTTAATTTATATTTAAAAAAAAAAGTCTGAAGATGACAGAGCTAGCTCCCATTTTGCCATTTGAGGCAGCTGTAAGAGTGGCCTCTAATTACTGAAAGATGGTACAAAAGCATGAGACAACTCCTGCTCACCAGCTGTTTCTGTAGGACAATCTGAAACAGCCACTAAGCCTCAGAGTATCATGGGGAGTAGGCAAGAGTAACTGCATCCTACTGGGCTGGAAAGATTTTAATTGTACAAATATGATTTCAGAGGCTTTTATTCTCATGAATAGGCAATGGATGCTTTATAGATACAGTAGCACGGGCTGCAGGATTAAGAGAATTTGAGTTTGATAAGACTGCAGCCTAGGACCTGGTTGAGGTTCCCAGGGACACCTGACCACACAGACAGCTCTCTGGATAATGGTCCTGGCTCTTCCTGCCTCGTGCCACCAGCGTTTCCCCACTCTGAGCTGGAGATGATGTGGGAAGGCTAACCAGCTGGCTCGCAGCAGTTTGTCATCATGCCAAACACCCAGCTCGAGGTGGGCGGCAAGACCGCCAGAGGCTGCAGCTCTGTGGTTGGGAACTCATCCTCAGCTCTCCACATCAAAGGAGAGAAGCCACTGATGCCACTTGGCAAACAGCTTCTAAAAACCTCCTGGGCTGCGCAGAGACTGAGAAGGCTTTGTGCATCGTGAGACAGAAGCCGCATCAGCCCACTGAGATCAGTCCCTAGAGGAAGGGCTCTGCAGTGGGAAAAGCAGTAGGAAGCAGGCTGAGGACGGGCTGCCAGGAGACGCTCCGAGGTCAGGGCGGCAAACGAGCAGCTTCCTCTCGGCAAGATGCCGCGCAGCGCTTCCCCCACCAGTTCATGGAGCAAAAAAATGATGGCAGGCAGGGAAAACAGATGACATTTAGTAAATTGACAAGTTCTCAACAGGAACAAAACTATTTCTTTTCACTTCGTTCCTTTATATAAACAGTATTTTATTTTCAACATGCAAAAGACTGACAGTGCACAAATGTAAAATAGATTAGTCATCTTGTAAACCAGGATGGCTGTTATCAGATTGGCAACGTAAGAGGCCATTGTTTGAGCTAAATTTACCTCCCCGATCTCGCGATATGCTCCACCAAAGGACACTGTGACCCACTGCAAAGACACACTGCCTATACAGACATCTACTACAGGGGCCAGGAGACACAGGTCCAGGAGAAGTGGAGATTGGACCACTCATCAGTTTTATGGAGCCAGGTTATCTCATTCTCAGGAGGCTGGATTTGCACTCCAAACGTGCAAAAAATGTTTGGGAGAGAGAGAAATAATGCATACCTCTGGATTTGACTATGCTTACAGAGCACGAGTTGTTGACACCCTCTGACGTTCAAAAAAGACACCATTTTGTTTATCAACATCAAACAAACCTTGAAAGCTTGCAGTACCTGCAAACCCTTATTCCAATAGGTAAATGAGCACCAGTGAGGTCACTACCCACTATCCCTCTGATTTTCACAGTACAACTCATTTTTCTACTCAAGTTAGAAACATGAAGGATGGGGAAGCTTGTTAACACTTCCTGCATACAGAAGCCAGTCACTGCTACAGTCTTATTTTTCTTTTTCTGCAGCGCAGTTCATTACTTTTGCTGTAGGCTCCAAAAAGCTGTTTCTTTGGTACTTGTCTCACATAAAAATGTTTTGAATGGCACATATCTTCCTTGATGCTTTCATTGTCAGAAAAACTTGACACACACCCATCAACAAGAGTCTGCAGTACCCAAGGTAATTTGTAATACAGAAGGTCTATAACTTCAGGATAAAACCAAAAGCTTAAACAACTTTATTTTGGTGAGTTTGCCTTTGAAGGAAGACCAGTGGAAATTATTTAGGACCTTCTATTTTTTTAAATTGCACTTTAATAGCATATAATATCTTCGAAAGAAATCTAACCTGATCTGAAAACAACTTGCAAAAAACTTACAAACTCCTCAAGTATGACTCAAAAAAGAACTGCTGCTTATCTCACACTGATAGCTGGGCCCTAGAAGCAACAGAAAATACACCAAGGAAAACCATTTCAAATCTGGTTTGCAATGCAGTACTAGGAAATCACATTATAGCACCACATTGATGTGAAGAGCTAGCCCTGGGCAGCGGACAGGGCAGAGGTAGGATTGCTGACAGGAGGGGGAAGCAAAGATGGGATGGAAAAAATAGGATGAGCTGAAGAAATCCAGAAATCTGAACTTGCTGCTAAAGGGATGAAAAGATGGGGCTGAGGGACTGCTGCCTGTGGGAGCAGCAGCTATGGCTCACACACCCTAGTAATTATAATCATTAATAACAGAAGGGTTCCAGGCATTGATAAAATTTATTACATAAATCTTACATGTAACAAAGTGTGTCCTTCCTTACGCAGAGATCTTATGCATGCATAATGCCCTACCAGGAGGCATGCAGCAGACAGCATTATAGAGAGGGTTTTTTCTCTTGGCATTTTAATGGGTAAGCATATTATCTGTGGCCAAAATGGTCATTATTCCTATTTCCCATAGAATGAACAATGGGGAAGACAGAAAGGTTTGCAATGAGGTGGTCACTCATTGTACCTCTTGCTCATTACTTGTTTTGGGTTAGACCACACCATGATACTTAAATATATAGTACTTTACATTTTTTGTTACACAGAATCAGTGGAGTTCTGGCAATAGAAAACTGAACAAGGAATGTGAATAAGTAGTTTATTGATGATACAAGTGTCTTGCCATGTAGGAAGCAACTTGTTTAATGAGCACAATCAAAGCTTTTTCTAAAAGAACAGCTTTTATTAGCAGCAGACAGTAGTGCTCATAGAAGCCACCGATGTCTTTTAATTGGCTTGAGATCCACAGAGCATTGTTTTTCATATATGAAATGCCAAGTTTTTTACTCACCAAGGCCTAATGCGTCTATCAATGATCTCTGTATTTACTGCAGCATATTTTCAGAAATTAAGTCTCTTAAAACTTCTATTTGTTCTGCTAGGAATGGAAAGCAGTGAGTGAGTCTTCTTTTAAAGGGTGTGGGGGAGGTGAGTAGTGGAGGAGAAACACAACTTTTTTCCTGAAGGTTAGGGGGGAGGATGAAACAGGCTCAGGAGGAAGTCAGGCACTGACTCAGAGTAATTGATGGGAGCCGGAGTGGGGCTTCTGGCACTGAAATCACTGTGTGACAACAGAAAACAACCTCAATCCCTCCTCTCTCAACATGTATTAAAGAAGGAAAATGATAATAGCACCTTTGTCAGCACTTGAGAGCTGTAGCAGTAAAATGCCTGGAAGAAGTCAGCGGTGAGGCTGCAGAGAGCACACCAAGGAGCAGCCAGCTGCACTGTGCTCCATCCCCTGGACAAGCCTTGGCAGCAGCAGGGGCACCGCACAAAAGAACAGGCTGTATCCCTAGGCTTTGTGCTGTGTTTTGCTTACAAAACCCTCCTTGCTATACTGGCTGCAATGAACATTAGTGGCCTGGTTTGAAAAAGACTCATGGTCTCAGAGTGTCAAGGAGCAACACTGCCTGACAGCCCCTGGGGGGCACCAGGAGAAATGGGGGCTGCCCATGGGGTGGCAGGGCAAGGTCTGGCAGCCAGGGCCCATCCCACCACCTCAGCCAGGAGCAGGGCAGCCACTGGGCACCAGGGCAGATGCAGCCAACGCTTGGCCAGGACATGGGCCCAGCTCAATGGTCCCACGGCCAGGCTGTGGGGAGTGGGAGACCAGCCCTGCTGGAGCACCACTGAGCCCGGGGCTGATGGCCTGATGGGGTTGGGGTGTCATGAGGTCCTGGGCTATGGGCAAGGCCAGCCATTCCTTCAATTCGTGCCAAAACAAAATGGCAACTTGTTTTTGTTTGTTTTGTTTCTTTTTGGGTTTTTTTTAAAATAACTCGCATTTATTTCAGAGCTAAGGGATGACCTGTTCCCCAGGCTGAGCCATCTGAGGCCTCTGCATTTTACAGAGCTACTAATTTGGCCATATTTATGCACATGCATTAGCACATGCAGCACACCAACATTTCAAAAAGTCTGTGATATCAATATTATACTACATAATTATTTAAATATGTAGTAAAAGAGGTCTTGCATATGTAAGAAAACACTGTAGATTAAATAAACCTCCTTCCTGTCAAAGGTAGCAATTTTTAAGATGACGCATTTTAAAGATGTGGTTTGTTCCTTAAATAGAACATACCAGTGGACAGCTCAATATTTAAAGTATTCATCTTTTCTCAGTTAACAGCAAGTCAAAGCACAAACTTTCTTGACTGTTAATGATGAGAAAAACCAACAATCACTGTCCTGCCTCAGGACGTCCACTCCTCCAGCTGGCCATGAACCAAGCGGAAATTCCAGATCACGAGGCAATTATTTATCTGTCTCCTTCCAGCCCCCCCAAACCTTAAAGTTGCTTCTGACTAAGTGGGAATTAATCCTGCCTGGGACATTTTCAACACTGCCGTATCTTTACACTAAGGTCAAGGCCAGTTTTTTCTTCAGCCAGACTCCTGAGATTTTTTTTCCGTATTACTAGCAAATTTCATTTTATTGTGCTTGAGAGAAAGCAATACTCCAATTTTGTGGTGTGTTTTTTTTAAACACACCATTGCACTTACACCAGAAGTCCCAACCTGCTGTTGCAAGTTTAATTTAAATTCTTTCATGTTTAAAAAGACATTTTTGTTACCGATCATTGAAAAAAACAAATTCACAAGTACAAGCAAATGCCATTTTTACTTTAGGCCCTGGCTCAGTTCTCCAAGAGAAAAGAATCTCACTACAAGCATTCACTGTCACATTTTTCCCCTCAAGTCTTTTTGTGGATAAACAACAACAAAACTCACATAATCTACTGACTAGATCTTATACTTCTGGACCGAAATAAATGCTCCTTTTTGTGTAATGGATTAGGAGACATTGAAAAAAAATTCTCCTCTTGATTCATTTCCCTTGTTGATGCAGAACAATTCTTCATTTCATGCAGAAAATGTTTCTCCAAGTGATCCAGATCAGAATAAAGTATCATCTTTTCATGTGGCTTTTGAGAAAGGCTTCAGTATGTGTGCAGTAACGTTTGAAACAAATGATACTTACCCAACAGTGGCTATGTTCCAACACAGGTTTTAAAAAATCTAATTGGGGCTTTAATTTTAATATACCGCTTTTAATCTGGTGGTTTTGCAGAAGAGAAACAACTCTTAAGCCTATAAAAATCAGGCATTCAAATGCAATTAAGTGATCTATACAGAACGTCAGGATGCTGTAAGTCACTGCTGTAATACTGAACTATTGCAGTTGAACCCCACAGGAGCTATAACACACAACGTGCAGACAAGAGAGGCCTCTTATAAAGTGTGCAGTATATCTTACTTGCATTGAGCTAAGCTCCCAGAGGAATCTTCAAGCAGAGGAAAGAAGCCACAGATCAGGCAGGCAGCCATTAAGTGAATGTAAATAATCAAGAGCTGTGATCTGAGCAGGAGATAACAGGTGAGCAGTGCCACACTACTCTGAATTAGCATTTTTCAAAGTTGCCCCCTGTGCTCATCCCAACAAAGCAGAATAAATGCTTACAGGGCAAACAGACATGGAAGAATGATTTTGTGAAGTTATATGATCACATTGGACAAGACATGGTGCATAAAAAACGGAGTTTGCCCAAAGGACAACAAGGGTCAGTTGTGGCAGCAGCTGGTGGACATAAGGCAGGAGCTACAGAGACACAAACTTCAAAATACCACTCTGGATCTGAAAAGGAATATCTTAAAGATGCCAGGGACAAAGCATGCTTTGCAGCTATTCAGTGACACCAATCATCTCAAATAACAAATTATTTCTATGAAAAAAGATGTAAGCTTTTTGTTCATTTGTTCGGTTTTTAATTACCTGATGCATGTGCAGAGTCATATATTTGGGACAACCCACACACTGTGACAACTGTGATTTTTCCCATGTTTCTTTCACCACAAGGCAGGACACACGAGCAGACATAATCACTTCTTTTGCAGACCAGAACTTTGCTCCGATACATGTAGAAGTGTCACTACAAATTTCATCCTCCTCCCTGAAAATACCCAATCTGGTCAGCATGATCTGTGCCTCATTTATGGTATCTGCAGCTGGTAAATCTATTCAACCTACTCTACTTGCTCAAAAAATTATCATGGTAACTCAAACAGCTTTGTCTTGAAGAACCATTACCATTCCTTTTTCTTCAGTGGGCAACAACTCTGTTGTGCTCCCATTTGCCTCAACAGTGCTTCAGTATTCAGCTGGCAGTCCATGTGGGCTAATAACACACACAAAGGTCTTTCGAGTTTTTCAAGATGGGACCTACTGTCTCAGATTAAGTCAAAACCTAAGCTAAGACAAAGAAGTATAAAGAACTTAAAGGAAATGGGAAAAAAACCCTTATATATATATAAAATCATTTGAAGATTCACTTTCCGGGAACTGAGTCAAGAAAATTTAAATATAGGCAGAATAAGGGCCCTGCAGAGAGACTGCATTATGCATATGAGTTTTGAATGGAATGGATGGAAGGCTAATAAATGGATAGGAATAAGAAAACTCATGAGAATGAGACTAAAGAAAGCCTGCAAGGAGGTCAGGGGAAAAAAAGGGATAGTAAGCGGGTAACAGAACCTGCTTGTTGTATTTTTATTTTTTGCCTAATCTCTGAAAATTAAATGTTCTGTAAGACAAGGGAGCAGATACAGAAAGGAAGCAGACATGTAAGGGCAGTGGATGCAGAAAGGAGTTATTGATGACTTGTTCTTTCTCATCCATACTGCTAGCTTTTGGTTCTCCTAAAAGCAAACAAAACACCATTCACACTAACACAAGTATTTGGGACAAGGCGTGTCTTTTTCCTTGTCAGGAATGAGTTGCAATGTCATTAGAAATCTGGTCTTTAAATACTCCCAGACTGCGAGCAATTTCCTCAGTTTTGTCAATGTCCTCTGGTAAAATAAGTCACATGCAAACAAGAACACAATGCTGAATAATCAAAGCATTTAGCGCTGTTGAGCACAATCCTTCCCTTTCCATGATACCTTATGCCTTTTGATTTTAACTCTGTATTCTGTTTATATCATTTCCTGATACACTATGGGCTGCCTCTTCCTCTTCTCGTGACTAGGTATAACAAAAGCAGCTGCTGAAAGCCTGTTATCTAATTATCTTGTTAGATCCTGCAAGGACTGTGGTGCCCATATAAGCAGATCACACATGTTTTGACATTTCAGATGGCTGTTTCTTATCTAGCACACTAAACGTATCGTTGCATGTTCTCTAAATGTGCTGTGTGTTTAAGTGAGTTGCCTTTGTCACTGTCATCTCTGGGGTTGTTTTCAACCAGAAGCATCTCCCGGTTTAGCCAGAGCCTCACCAGACTGGGGCCAGGATGCAGCCCTCTATCTCAGCAGCTCTTCCAGGTGTCAGCAGCCACTGATGATGCTGGGATGAAATCACTGGTTTCCAGTGTTGGAGCTGACAAAGCATGTCCATTTCTACTGGTGGCCACCTGCTCTTATGTCTTTAGCTTAGGTCCTTGCTCAGGAGTCACAAGACAGGAAAACTGCACCCAGCACATGGTGCTGGTGCCCCTGCATGCACAGACAGAAAACAGAATCACTCCATGCAGAAGGGTTGTCGTTCGTAAAAAACTAATCATCCCAGGGAGCTCTGCTCCTGAAACACTGAGCACAGTGGCAGCATGAATGTAACACTTGAGTTCAAAACCTCAGGGCCAGTACCAGATCAGCCTGCTCTCCCGTTGCTCTGCTATCTCCAGCTTGCTTTCTCATGCTGGTATTCGTTGAATGAAGATGAAGCTGACCCACAATGTAAGGTGGTAGAAAGAAAAGTAAATCTATAATCTCTAAATTCTATGAAAGTGCCAGGTCCTAGATTTTTTGAAAGCAAATCCAAAAATAGTTTGAAAAACTCTGAATATATTCTATCAGCTTTTAAAGTTCTAATCAGCGATTTATATTCTCTCCGGGAGGAAGAACTAAGGAATAGCAAGAGGGTTTTTTTTTCAGAAAACAATACAGTGTGCTTTTATTTTCTCCCTTCCATGTGCCTCATCTATTCTCCAATGCGAAAGAATAAGCTTCCAACACTTAAAATGCATCTATTCAACCTTTACATTTCTGCAGTTCTATTCCTTATTTTCAGAAATACTTGTGAAACACCCCAATACAAATTCTGAGCTGAACAGGTCCTTGTTGCAGGTAACAATAAAAAGTACATTTTCAGACTGAACTTCTCATGAAATCGAGGCTATTCTGAAATCTTGTACTATATAAAAGCTAACCTACATTTCAATACAGCCTTTGTGTCCAGTCTGCCTGCTTGTAATAGGCTGGAAGAGAAGCACACAGTTGCAAGCATGATCCAGTATGGCAAATCGTATCAACAGTCAATCCATTTCCATGCCCTGCCTCTGATGTGACCCCACAGAGGAGAGCCAAGTCTTGACTCACCTCCCAGCAAGTTACGATCTACTGAGCTTGGGGTCCAAGAGAACACGGGTTTCTTCTCAGTCTCCCCAACACATCTACTTTATGCCCTGGTTTATTTTTATTAAATTCTGTTTTTTATTACAATTACCTTAGCTTACATAGCTCTTGACATGGTAAAAATTCCCTAGTTCTTAAAAAGTGAGCAGAAATATTTGATTCCTTATCTTTCTGTACCAGCAAGCATAGTAATGGAAAAAATGAAATTAATTTTGTCAGCTGAGCTTTCAATCTAAAGGATTTTTTTAAGCCTAGAAATGAGGGTAAAGATTTGAATAATTACATTAAATGTAAGTAGTGGCAATTGATAGCTCCAGAACTTCTTGCTTATATCTTCCTGCTCTGCTAAATGCCTCCCCAGCTTCAGAGCAGCAGAAACCAGTATTAAAGAAATTGAAAGGTGTACAATATATAAGACATATTTGATAAAGAAACCAAATTCTCTTCTAGATTTGCTATTTTCTTTTTCAGCTTTGAGAGTAGCTGTAGCTTTCAAACATGAATTCTGGGCCAAATTACACTTTAGGTAAATGCATCAACAGAAATTAAGTGGAATGGATTTGATGCATATCAAATATTGGAAATACACAAGGCTCCTTTGTGAAACAAAGTAACAGTGGTATGCTTGGACACTTAATTATCAAGGAAATGTCAAGCTAGGACTGAAACTTTCATACTTGGCTTCCTTGTTTCTGCTCATTTTTGTGTTAAGTGCTAATGTTTACAGCCTATATACACTGCTCACACAACATCAAGCTTTATGGCAAATGCCATTATTGGTACATACTTAGCACTTGGTTCTCAGCCTGTCTTTAAATATCATTTTCTGCCCCTGCAAGGAAGTACACACATCTATTATTACATGGAACTGCCAGTGTATTTGCACATAACCATATTTAACCTCTTGTAATATTTATCTAACAAAATGTGATACATGTTTTTGTAAGTTCTATGTATAATCAAACAGCCCAGGAAATATTAGTATGTTCAGCATATTCAATTTCCTTTAAAAAATAAAGTGGGTAAACTGGTAATTTGGTCAATGAGCTCTCAAATAGGCTTTTAAATGTAAGTTTCAGGTAACTGAGTTTTCACAAATAAATGACGGGAGAAATTCTGTTATTAATACAACATGGAATTTTTTAATACCTGTTGGTAAGGAAAGCATTTTGAAAGTGGCACAAGGCAAAAGCAAAAGCTTCACCTCACCCCGGCAGGCTAAGCTATCTTCTACATTGAAAAAGTAATTTTGGTGGAGCAGAAATACACCTGACATAGGTGTGCATGAACCCACAGTTTTCACATGGGATGTTCTGATTTAACACTTCCTCTGATCATTCCCTGCCTTTCCTTTCCTCCACAGTAATCTTCCTTTCCTGCCTGATGTCCTCATTCCTTTTGCTACCTTCAGTATCGTACCTGACAATAACTGTCCGGAACAAGTAACCCATGGTTTTCTCTGGGCTTAAAGCCATGAACAGGATACAACTGAAAGCACAGAATAGTGTTTTCTTGAAATACGAGAAAGCAGGAAAACAAACAAACAAACAAAAAAAACCCAAACCAGTAAGAAATCAGTTAATAAGCATTTTCTCCGCTTCTCCTTACTCTGTTCAACAGCTGAGTTCTTCATCCACACAGGCAAGGAGGATCTGAGCCTCCTCCCCTTCCACCCTGCTGGGCCCCCTATAGCAGCACAGGGCATCACAGCACATGGATGCAGAAGTGCTGCTCTCTCCAAAACACAGCACCACAACTGCTTGACTCCATAACATCCCACGCACAACCCCACTCCAAACTATGCCATTCAATGCCTTTGCCTCCCTTCCTTTCCTCTGGAAAAGCCACTAGCCACTCCCAGGACAGGGAGTTGCAAATGCTTTCCTGGGGCAGGGTAGTGCCTTCCAAAGCTCTTCTAGCTTAACCCCACATCTTTCTCCCTTCAGGTCCTTTCTCCTCCCCCAGACAGTAACAACCTCCAGATCCAGCAGAAGGACAGTTAGATGTTCTCCTGAAGAAGGAATAAGGAGAGACATTCCAAGCAGAGCTATCTTTCAGTGGTAGTTCACTCAGGAAGTCCAACACTGCAATGGCAGAACTCTCAGCCCTGAGAGGACATGTGGTCAAACCCACATCTGCCAGGCTCTTGAAGGCCACTCCCCACTAATTCTCAGGTTTCAACATTGCAGATAAGCCTCACCAACTTCACACCCATGGCAGAAATTCTCTGGCTGGTAAAGCAACTGCTTCAGTTAAAACAACAGCCTGGAAAACAAAACAAAACAAACCACACACAAAAAGCAAAACAAACAAACAAAAAACCCAACCAAACAAAAAAAAACCAAACCACCCATGACAACAACAACAAAAAACCCAAAACAAAACAAAAAAGGGTGTTATTAGTGGGCTAGATTTAAACCTGATCTTCAACGCAGTAGAGTCTTGCTGGCACAACAGTATAGGTAGTGACTCTAGGAACTGGCACATCAAAAACATACAACATACTGCCACTACCAAAAGTGAGAAGCTTTTTGATAAGATCAAGCCCACAAATGTCAGATCTTTACTGTAGATGGATCTCTACAGCAGATTCATGTGTTAAAATTTTGTAGGATATGTGTTTGTGCATGAGGAGGTACACTAAAGGACAATTTGGATAAATATCCCAAATGTGACTGCAGAAATATACAGTAAAAGAAGTATAAAAACTCTAAACAATTGAAATTATACATGCATTGAATCTTATTAATGCATTTCAGCAATGCAACACAGGGCAACACAGAATCAACTGTAGGGCAAACCCCATGACCTCATTTTCTGCATTCCAACAGACTACTGCACGATCTCTAAGTTTCTGTTACAAATTATCCAGCCCTTCTTTGAGTTAAATGGATACACAAGCCGACTTAAGGCTTATAAGCAGGGCTTTTGAGCCGGGTTCTGAAAATTGAAGAGGTAATCAGCTTTAAAGAAGACAAACTGAAACCTAGTTTTGTCTTGCTTTTCTAGTTTGTTATAGCCAAAATCTATATTTTCTGCTCCTCAACAAAGTCATTCTGTAAAGTAAAACAAAATATATCACAGCAGATTGAAACACAGACTGTCTACCTGTAGTGGAAGCTTCTCTGTGAGCTTATCTGTAATTAGAGAAATGCATTACATGCTTTAGACAGGAAAAGGAGACAGAAAAATGCAATGCAATATTCTAGCCCTGTGTCTTGCTTTTTGTTTATAAACACTCATATAACTAGAAGGGAGTGCAAAGCCCAAAAAAAGTCTTTTGGAGATTTAAAGCTGGACAGATGTTGCTGGTAACACAGCTTATGAAACGGGGTAGCACAGCTGACAGGCATTTCAACAAAACTCACGCCCTGTATTTTATGATGAGCACAATTACAGAGCCCATGTGATGATTCTTAGTGCTATTCTTCCTCCCTTTGTAGGAGCACGTGGAATGTCTTTGTTTTTCCATGTGGAGAAAATGTTCCTCCTTTAAAAAGTACCACAGCTATTGATTATCTAGACAGAGTCTCTCAGGAAGTGTTTGAATACCAAAGAAGGTACAGTCCTGCTGAAAAATCAAACTCTTTGCTTTATTTCAGTAAATAAAATACTTCAAGTTCAGTCATTAAAACCAGAGTATTGTCTTCTGGCAGTAAACTCTGTTGGCACAAACTTCGCTTGGAATTTTTTTTTAATAAAAGCATCACTAGGCGTGGTGTCTTTTGAGAGCTGACTTTCAAGACCTCAGCTGAGAGCTTGTTTCCACAATCACATTACCATTCATACCCAAAATTCTGGGATTTATTTCCTCCCTTGTTTACAGTTTCTCAAAGAGAAATAAATCCTAACCTCATTTATATAGGGGCTAAGGAGAAACAAAGTCCAACTTGTTTCTAAAGGACTTTGAAATAATTTGTTTTGTAGGCGCAAATTCTCCATATAAAAGCCTGTGTGCCATGTCCAAGGACCCTCTCCAAACATGAAGAATAAGCTGTATGTTTTTACAGACTTCCAGGAATTAATAGTGTCCATACATCAGCTTCTGTTGTTAAAGGCAAGCAATTTTCAGAGCAATAAAACTTACGCCCTAGACTTCTAGCTACATACTCATTCTCCTCACCACAGGTCCTCGTCCATAATCTTCACATATCCCGCCAGCTGTGATAATCCACAGACCATGTGTCACAACCTAAATAATTCCAGTTCCCCCCCAGCCACAGCAACCTCAATTCTCCCTCTTGTTTTCTTACTACTCCATGAGCGAGAAGCAGCACTGAGTTGTGGCTCAACCAGTTTCCCACCAAACCATACACAACTGCTGAGCTTATTTTAGATCTTTTTCCCTTCAATGGGGTAGTCATTTTTGTCTCTCTCCTCTACCAAATGAAGGCTATTAATGAAAGCTGTCAGAGCTTAACAGCATGGAGACCTCACTCTCTCCACAAAGGGGGATAGGTGATTAGTGGTTTCAAAAAGCTCAGTGGAAGACAGATAGATACAGCCATCCTATAAACTTCAGTTCCTCAGGAAACCAAGCTAAAAATAAGCTGATCTCAAAAACTCAGGAACAAACTGAATTCAACTTAACACAAATGCCAACTGGGATGTTAAAAAGTGTTGGGTCTTAAATGTTATGTTTTAAAAAACGGTGTCTCAAAGCATCAAAATTAAAACAACGTTTATATATGTAGCACGAGAAAGAGTATTGACTTACAAGCTCCACAACCAGAACAGGTTATAGTCTAATGACATCAGCGCAGAAGAATGTAGGATGCAATAAATGACATGACAGAGCAGGGATGTTCAGCATGTCTCCCACTCATTCCACAGATCATTAGCTTGTCAGCATGGGTACAGAAAACATCCAGACTTCAATTACCTTTAAACAAAAGTGCCTGCTTTCTTGGGTTTTATCAATGGCTTCCTAGATTTCCAACATTTTTAAAATTTCTTTCAGTCAAAAATGTTACAACATATTAGCTTCAACCTTAACAAATTTTGGCCCAGATGTTTCAAAGTTATGCACGGGGCTGAATTTATATTAAACCAAAATGATTCACAGGCAAAGATTATCTCTCAGTTAATATTTCTGACAGTTGGGGCTTGGTTTTTTTATTGACAATTGATGACTCCACATAACCCTTGAGATTCACAGTGTGGGGAATACCAACCATACCTTAACCAAATTGGTGTTTCCTCATGGGGATGTCTCATGGCAAAATTAGTACTTACTGATTTCCTTATTTAATTTCTTCTACTAGGATAATTTCAGATAAGGAGCTTCTAGAATCTACATGGCAAAACTTTCTTTCCTACTTTGCTCTTCTCTCAAGAATAAAATAGAGCAAGCCTATGCAAAGTCCTTACAATCCCTTCCTCTGGGCACCTCAGAAATTTTGATATTATTCCCCATCAAAACAAATATTAAGCATATTGCTCTAAATCCAGTGAAACACTAATAATCCTAACTTCTACCAAGATCAATAGGAAATTAGCACGTTAAATACATTCTCTCTTAGTCATTTACATCCAGCCCTCAGACAAAGACAAATTCAAGGCATCAGTTGATATTCTGATCTAGACTGGCTTAACGTTTCTGCAACTTGTGGTGTTCTGGATTAAGACAGACAGCTCAGGCTTGGTTCTGACTCAAGAAATGCAGCGTTTCCCAAAATTTTTCTTTGCTAAACTTTCAATCTACTCAAATATCCAGATAACCAAGAGTAAGAATTGTACAGAAGCAAAAATTTAATATTTCTGCCCAAGACTTCATTAATTCAGAGAACAATACCATTACGGGGGCCTGATAAGTATTCTATTCCATATTAAAAGCAGGCTTCCCTGAGAACAGACATGTATTTTCTCAACTTTTTCAGACACAAGTCAACTGAATGCCAACTTACTATCTAGAATTAATTTTCAGAGGTTAGATGGCAAAAGCAGAATGAAGCCAGCTTCACTGAGCAAGGGGGAAAAGAAGTGGCTAAAAAGGAATTTCGTAATTCTGTTATAAGATTAGTCACCAAAAAAAATCTGGGGAGAGCTTTGTTTGCAACACCTTCAGCAAAGGAAACACTGTAGTATCTTTTTACCTGTTGAAAAGGAAAAGCAAGAATTACTCAACTGTGTCCTAGAGAACTCTAACACTCAATTCTTCTAAACTGAACAATTTATACTGGAAAAGAGAAAAAAGGACTGTTCCATGAGAAAGGAAAGAAGTTACTTGGGACAGCATTTGGCACAGCTTAAACAATAGAAAGCAGCAAATAAACTGTGTAACATTGAAGATGACACTGAAGTAAACTGTGCATTCTTAGTCTAAATACATTCAACACGTGGGAAAATCTTTATTAAACTATAAGCCACAGAAACATGTGTTTTGATTTAGTTTGTGCTGCAGTACACAAACATGAAAGACCATTGCCTGTATTTTCCCCCAGGGTATTTTTTGAGGAATAGAGTGATGTTTATAACCTTACTGCTACAATCAGAGAATTACAAAAACCTTAAGTTGGATGGAGGCTCTGAAGATCATCTGGTTTAGTCACCTTCCCACCCCATCAAAGCAAGGCCAACTTCAAAGTTAGATTCAATTTCAAAGGTTGGTCAGATTCCTTAGGGCCCTGTTCAATGAAAGCTTAGAATATCTCCTCCAAGGATGGAGATACCACAGACTCTCTAGGTAACCTGTTCTAGTGTTTGACCACCTTTCACAGGGAAAAAGCTTTTCCTCTGTCTCAGTGATGTATCATAGGCTCACATTCAACTTACTGTCCACCAAGACACCCAGGGCCTTTTGTGCAAAACTGCTTTCCAGTTAACCCATCCCCACCTTGCACTGGTGCACAGGGTTATTCCTCCCAGGGCTAGGGCTCTGCCTTTGCTGAACCTCCTGAGGTTCCCTTTGGCCCAGTTCTTCAGCCTGTCAAGGTCCATCAAAATAGCAGCACAAGTAGCCCAACTCTGTATTGGCTGCAGACTTGTTAAGAGTGAGTCATGCCCCATCATCCAGGTCATTACAAAGCAACCTTTCAAGAGCAGCCTTGCAAAGATACTGGCCATCTCCTCCAGCACCCACACATGCATTCCATCAGGTCCCAAGGACTTGTATATGTCCAGCTTGTCTAAATGTTCTCTAACTTGATCCTCCTCTGCTGAAGGTAAATCTTCCTTGCCCCAGATTTTTCCTGCTCTTAAGGTCCTCATGGACTTCCCAAATGCAAGTCTTACACCACTGAAGACTGAATTGAAGTTATTGAGTACTTCAGCCCTCCCCATGTCTATTGCAATCAAGTCTCCATTCCCATTTAGCAGCAGGCCCATATTTTCTGTAGTTTTCCTTTTGCTGCTGGTATACCTGTAGAGGCCCTTCTTGTTCACCTGCCTTCACAGATTAAATTCCAGGTGGGCTTTGTCTTTCTTAACCCCATCCATGCATACTTGGACCACATCTCTATACTCTTCCTGGGTCTGCTGCATCTGTCTCTGCTTCCAACTCTTGTGTGCTTCCATTTTTATGTCTGAGTTTAGTCAGGAGCTCCTTGTTCACCCATGCAGGCTTCCTACCAACTTTGCTTGATTTCCTGTATATTAAACTGGATTGTTCCCAATCAGGAGATCCTGATTTTTTTCCCAAAATAAGCAATCAGGATGTCCTCCTCCAAGCACAAGAATGGTCAGTCCCAATGTGTGGAAAATCAAGCAAAGGTCCTACTAACTCATAGACATTAAAACCACAGTGGTTGCTTTCTGATGTATGACAGAATTTTTTGAAATATCTATTCAGATTTAGAACATTATTCAGTGATTGTTTTGGGCAAAATCTACGCTGATAGAAAGAATCAAGAACTGCAGATTCCCTTCTCTCACTCAGGTATTTTATTTGGTTTTGGGGATGTGGTTTTTTGGTGGTGTTGTTTTAAATGCTTCACAGACCTTGAATATCCCCCTACAGTGTCCCTTCCTATCCTGACCTCTGCTTGGGGTTGAGAGTGGCTGTCCTGAGAAAACTGAGATGCTAGTGTAAAGCCTGCCCAAATGAGAAAAAAAGTAAAGCTGAGAGAGCTTGTGCTTCTGGATGTGTAATCTCATGGTTCTCCATCCACAAGAAAAAAGAACAGCAATCCCCCACACCACTTAGGTAACATAAAGATACATTATCTAGTGCTTGTGGAACAGCAGAGTGAACCATTTATCTAAAACATTCACCTTCCAAAAAAAGGTTAACAGCCACAACAGGCACAGCAAAAATGTAAACAGGAAAGCTTTTTTTCTAGCTCTCAACTCAGAACCAGTATCTCTGCCCAACCAAAAAAACCCATCAGATTAAAATGTGTTTAAAATTCAGTGAAGCCTCTGAATTTACGTCACATTTGTTGAGAACTAGGAAGATGAACAAGAATATTATTAAGATGACCCACAGCAGCTCATAATTTCATTGAATTTCTATGACTTCATGAACTATTTTTGGTGAAAAAATTCATACCCAAATTCAGGGTCAAGCAAACACCCTTAACAAAAAGAACTGTGTGTATTAATAAAACCCAGTACAGCAATAAGTGAACTAGAATGGTATAATTGAGTGAAAATATCATGAAACTTCAATAACAGGTGGAACAAACTTCTCATTTATACATGACTCTATGCAGGCACTCTTCTTCACATAGAAGTTTCTCTTCTTTGCTCTAGGTTACATCACCCAGCAAGGAACTGAAGAAAAGAAACCGCTGTCAGAATGTGATAGGACTGTGATCTACTTGCCCAACAAACTGTTCCTGTTTAACCAGAATAGCTTTCCCATGCCCACCACTTCCAAAGTAGAAGCAACTCTAAACTCAGAAGCAGTAAACTGAACTACTTCTCACCCACGATGTGGGAAGAGAAGAGTCGGTCCAGTAACAACCCCTCTCCCAAGCAAGAGGCAGAAGGATGCCATCACTCTGGGACCCTTGACAGGGTGGGTAAGACACCTGAGAAAGCTGGAGGATCTTCATGTGAATATTCTGTATGTGCTGCGAATTTTTCAGTTTCTAACTGTTATACATGCACCTCCAGGAAGGTCAGAGGAAGTTTAAAAGCCTGAAGAAGAAAGATTTCCATGAACATAAGAACTACCAACATGATGCTTAAGTCTTTCCAATGGGATGTTTAAACTCTTGCGTTTGGCACATCTGAGAATATTTCTGCAAAAGCTTTTTTCTTTTTTTTTAAACTTGTAAATTGAAGAAGCAACTACAAACTCCACATTTTTTTAATTACTGTGGTTTCCATTTTTCTTTTCCTGTTTCCTCCTGCATGTGATTTTAATATTTGAATGGGTTTAATGAATCTTCCATCCCAATCCCACAAGCTGCTCTGTGAGTTGCTATGCAGAATCCCACTGTCATCTGCCTGGCCAGATCAGTTGCAGAACATGATCTTTGCTTAAACGATGCTCAGATGCATTTTCTTAGTGGGAAGTTCCTCGAGTGCTTAACATGGACTTAATGGACAAATAGTTATTGATGTTTTACTTTTTTTCTCATTTTAAGCAGTGCAAACTAGGTGAACCTCTGGAAAAAATATACTGTACAATACAGACACAAATCAGGGCAAATAAGGGAACTAAATCCCTCAAACACTTATGACAAGGAAAAGTGATGAAAGACTATACTGCTGACGAGTCCACAGTCAGACTTTATTAGTTTAATCATACAAGCCCTACAAACAAAAACTAAGCTTCATTGCTCATTGATTGCTCATTATTATTCTAAGTTAATTGTTAAGAGCTGTAACTCCTAAACACCACCTAAAATTCACACCAAAGTCAGAAGAAAAGTAAGGTGGCTTGACCAATAAAACTTTTTAATCATTAAGTAGGTTTTTTGCTGGGGCTTTTTTTTAATTTGTTTTTTTATGTTGTTTGAATAGGACATTTCTACCTTGCTAAGACCACTGGATTGCTTGGAGTTAGCATAGTTCTGTAAGTTTTAGAAGCTGGTCGTTGGTAAGCAGTTACAAGAACACACAAAAAGCAGGGGCTGGATACTTGCTGTTTACTTGGGGTTCAGTATGTAGAAGTCTTCTTTCCTACAGCATTTAGTTGGCAGGCTCAGCAAACAAGAAAACCAATGTGCTATTGAGCTGCTGCCATCACCAATATGGTGTTTAGTACAGACTACTTGCTGAAAGGTTGGCAGGCCTCTGTACAAGGATGACGTTAGCTTTGAGTTCTGCTCATGGTGAAATGAGGGATACACAAGCCTTTACATTGTCTTTCTGAATAGTAATTGTATAGACTGTAAGACATGCAGTATGAGCTGGGATTTCCTGGAGAGAGCTTTGACTCTGAGATTAATTCACTGTCTCTGTTCCTGATGGCCACTCAAATCACATTACATATACCAAGTACTGGGTTCAGAAGACAAATCACTCTGAACATCCACTGCAATACACGTCACTACTCTCACCAAAAAGATGGCAGGGAAAAGCAGATTTTCACTAAGAAGTATTGCTCTCTCCATGCAGCTTCGAGAGACAGTGTGGTGGAGGAACACTCGTAACTGTGAATACACAGTAACCATTACAACACACCCACTTTCATTTAATAACTTCTGTCATTTGGTTTTCCTTTATTTATGAGTTGGTAATCTAAATTTTATAATCTCTTTTGTTGAGGGCTGAGAAACTAAAGAACCTTATACCATGGGAAAATAATCCATGATCAGGTAAGATCTTCTGGTAGTTTGCTGTAGTAACATATTGTGCCCAGACACTGCCTATATTGGCAGACTGAAAGTCCTATATCTAACGTGTGGCATTAACAACAACAACAAAAATACAGCCAAAATATTTAATTAGAATAGTCAGATAGGTTTGTATCAGATAGGATAAAAAATACTTGTGTATTTTTAAATATTAAGGGCCTGTTCTGATGATAGGTTGTGAGTTTAGTTTGTATTTTTAAAGCAAATCTTAGGGGACGTGACATTCTGGCCTTCAAGCATTACACTGAGTTCAGCTAATTAATAGGCTAAATTGATTTTTCTTCTGAAAGGACGCTTGATTTCATTGATTTGGAAGAAAAAAAGTGACATTGCTGACAGCGTTAGTAGGGTGAGATTTTAACTTTGGGAGAGAAACACAGCACACTGGTGTACTGGAGAGAGCAGGGTGTTTTATTACTATGTCGAATGTTTTTTTTACTTAGAAGGTATACCTGCTAAACATCTTTCAGAAGTTAGAAGCTCTTCTAAATCACAGTGCTAAAAAGATTTACTCCAATAACAACCTAAGGATTCAGACCTGCTCCATTCATGTGTTGTTTCCTAGATAGGTGCATTGAAATGAAATTGTTTACATAATAGCCAGTGAAGAAAATCAGAAAAGCCCTTTCTGCCTTGATATTTAGTTTCCTGATTAGAAACAAAATTAGACTTAGCTAGTAAGAAGTAGGCCATTTAGCCCTTAATTGGTGTGCAAACAATTGATTCTTTTTACAGAGAGCTGCCTAGGGTCACTCCTCAGTTTCACGAACACTCATTTTTTTCCCAGCCTGCTTTCCCTTCCCAAAGTATATGAATTGGCTAGAAAATTAGCTAGAAAACACAGAAGCTCTCACAGAGATCTACTAGAGAATATTTGTATTTGCTTTCTGTACTCACAGAAATGTATCTAAATTTGAAGCCTAACAAACTAGCGTGGGAACCTTCCCCTGCCTCACTTCCTATACATATTTTAGAAAATGGGGGGAAAAAACCCTAACTGCTCTGAATAACCTAATTTTGCTCTGTGTATGTTCTATACTGTACTGCATTTCCAGGCAGTGATTTAGTATGCCCTGCATATGCTCTCTCATGCATAAAATGGGAAGATGTTTCTGCAAAGACCACAAGAATCAAAGAGAACCTCAGAACTACTGGGAATGTATTTATTTATTTAAACTCTTACTCTCTGAGAAATCACTGCATTAAATACGATAGCAGAAAGGGAAGATGGCTACAGAACCACTTAAGGCAGTGTATAGCTTTACAGAACTTGCTGTTCAGCTTTAGCAGGGAGTGATGCTGCAGCTCAGACAGGAGCAGGAGGAAGGAAGGACTCTTCACATGTAAGGAGCTCCTTACTTGCAACCATCCCACTCAGTCAGAGGGGCATACTAGAAGCACACCTTTCAATACTGATCTCCTGAGGAATGAAGCTTGTGGACTGACAACATCCTGCAACAGCCCAATTTCCACACCCAAAACAGCTTTCTGACCTTGCCATCTCTCTGCCCTGCAGCAGCCTCAGGCTTGGTCTCACTACACATACAGTAACTAACACAGCATTGGTGATTGTGGCCCTCCTTGTACATGAGGCCAGCAAAACACAGGGAACAACTCTCCTATGCTCTTCTGCATCTCACAGTTTTCAGGGCTGCTGCCAACAGTAGCTGCCTTACACTCATGGTGGAAACCTCAGGGATGCCAGCCAAGACTTGTGCCTCTCAATTTCACGCTTTCAGTGGAAGAAGTGGCCCTATCCTGGCAGCTACCTTCTGAACCTGTGCTCCCCACCAAGGGGAACTAAGGCTCAGGCAGGGCAGGAAGCTGCTCTTCATGGAGAGAAAACTCAGGGAGGCCCACCATCAGCACCAGTGAGAGTCACTAGGGTTTGGTTGTTCCCTGATGCACAAATACATTATAAATCAAAACAAACAATTTCTCTGTCAGATTTATTTTTCTCCATTGCCACAATATATAGAGAGGTATTAACTACAGAAACAACAGTTATTCTTCATAAAAAGTTTCTCCTAAAGTATGTAATTTGCTGTGGTGTAAGAAAGCACCACCACCATTCCCCAACTGCTCCTTTAGAAATTTAATCATGGAAGAAAGAAACAGACAGGAGCAAGTGATTGAGTAACAAAGGTACTTTGGCATTCAAATACAGCAATTTGCAGAAGGAAAAACATAACAGGGTACAATGTTTTCTAAATCAAATATATGTCAAAAGTTTTTTGTTATACATAGAGTCTGATGGGTATTTTCAGAATCATTTGTACCGCTGTACATGTATCTTGTACACGCAGAGCCGGAAGAAGTCACCGTAGTGTTTCCATACCAAAGCAACCATTTAGCTGCCCTTCTCTTTACCACTTACAAAATTAAACTGTGTGAATTTTCCTCTTTTTTGTATATTTACTCAAGATCGAAGAGGATATTCTGATTGAGACTGATCTGGAAAACACATTTCAACAGAGATGCTGCCCCTCAGACACTGGGGATTACAAAAAATTCCTCATGCATACATTAGCCACTAGATAAAAATAATTTGTAAAATCAATATAGTGAAAAAGAAACCAACAGAACAATTTCTAAACCAGATATTTTTCTAATCCTCTAGCTATGAATATTCTTATTCCTAAAAATGCTGAACTATCAGCATGCATGCAGATTCACTGCTTCCATACTTCTTCGCAAATTGCAATGATTTACCAACACTTCAGAAACTTCTGATTCCAGGCATGCTGTAATCTATAAAGAGGCAGGCTGTGTTTAGAGACTGCTACAAAAAGTAATACATCATAAACAGTGAATTCGCAGTACAATGAGATGGGAGTCTCAATGCAACCTCTGGAAAAAAAGAAAGCCTAGGTTATCTGTCATCCTTGATCCCTCCTCGTCCTAAGATCAGAAACTGCTCAGTGCTAGGAAGTGTACCACCCATGTCCTACCAAAGGCAATCTCCAGAACAGGTGCTGCTTGTGGCAGAGAGAGGCAAAGATTGCAGGAGTCACGACTACCCGCTCTGTGCAGTTGGTGTTTAGTTACAGCAGGAATGACCAAGTATTAGAGCTATGACTCACATCATGGGGACACGCCTAACTGGGGCTTAGTACAATCTTAAAGAATTTCCTAGAGGAGCTGTTACTCGTCTTTACAATCTTCCAAGTTTGTCATTTTCTCCAGTTTTTGCTATGAAATTCTCTGAAACTGCACAAAAGAAAATCAACAATTGAGATTAAAATCCCTTTAATTTTTTTTTTTTTTTGCCTTTAACCTTCAATTTTAGTCAAAGAGAGTAGAAGAAGACAAAAGTTGCATTTTAAGTGAGTTTCCTCTTAAAAGTTACAACCCAGTTTGAAGAAAATTGATTGGGTAGTTTAAAGTGCTTAATATCCAACAGAAGGAAACTTAAAAGCTTTTTTACTTTCTTTGCTCATTGTAAAACACAGTTCAGGACTAAGCCAACTTCTTCCTTGAGCCAACAAATCTGAATATTCATTTCAAGAAGACAGACATAAAAAGCACAACCCTGCTGAGTACAAATCTGAAGCTTGGTAAAAGGCTTTGCAAGTTACCTATAATGTCTCCACTCTCCTTCAAAGGAGATTGTCTAAGATGTCATCTGGATATTTTGTGACTTTTCATTGTTGGTGAAATTGGGACCACATGACAAAATAGCAACAAGTTCATAGATTTTCACCTTCAGTGAAATTTTTAAATGAGCCAGGTTTAAGAACTGTATATAGTATGCCCTACTTAGGATAAACGGTATAATTGTATTCCTTGATTCTGGTCATGCCTGAAATCATGGACAGAACAAAAGGAATAGAAGCTGAGCTTTCAATCATACAATGCTGTATTTCCCAATTGCATTTACTGAATTTTCCCATCCTGCAGTTGCATTCTGCTGGCTTTTCACATCCAATGGATAATAAAAGGCATAACCACAACCACCTGGTTACGTATTCAAATTAATTCAATCCAGATATAAATAGCCTTAATGTAAAAACATGAATGCAGAAACTGCTGAGAATTCAGTATCTTAGTTCACTGCTGGGACTAATTTCTTTTCAACAGACTGGTTGTCTAGAGAATACCCATAATGCAGTAAATGAAAACATGTGTGTTACTGCCAGCAGTGAGAATTCATGAAATTGTAACTGATGGATAATAAAAAACCAGAACCGTGGTGGAAAACCAATGGTTTGGCAGTCACTGGAACAAGAAAGATAAAACTAAAGATTCCTGTTTACGGCTGCATTTTCTTCTCATTTACAAATGAAATAAACATTGTCTCATATGGAGTTTAATTAGTGGCATATTTCCAGATAGAGATGTTTCAAAACCAGAAGATTCAGATTTTTGCTTGGTGGCAAAAAATGGGTAGTGGATAAACTATTAGGAAAAGGACTTGCTCATCTCTTCATGTAAAGAAAAAGCATATACCTCAGTGTTTAGAACATTTTTTGGCTTTTTTTAAATCTACAGAAGCAGCCTGAGTATTTTATATTATCCTGCTCTACAGGTATCTCAAAAGAATTATATTTGAACTTTCTTAATACTTGTAATGGCAAATTATTCAGGTAGAGGGATACAGGATGCTTTACGAACACCTAACTTTTAATATCTTGTCTGACAGAAGCTGACAACATCTGCTGATAGTATCAAGTTATACAGATAATTTGTTTTGGCTTTACATTTTGGGTTTCTTTCCCTTATAAGGCATGCAAGTATGATCTCAATTTCATACGTTTACACATGCATATTTTTGACTGTCACATTTCATCTGCCATTCAAGAATTTAAGTCTGTAAATGCCAGCAGGTAGCAAAGTGGAAAAGAAGAATCTGACTACAGGTAGAGAATGCAAAACAGCACAATAGCTGCTGATGCCAGCTACGGTTCTGCCTGCATTCAAAACAGCAACTACTGCCTGGTTTAGTAGTTCAAGGTTAATGTGACAAAAATAATCAATGAAGTTAGTAACCCAGCATTTCTGACTTACTAAAGCAGATATTCTGAGTGCTTGCAACACAAATCTTGAATCTGGACTACTTTGGATTCCTGGAAAATAATTTCTGCAGTGAAGGGGCACTTCCATCCCTACACAGCACTATGTTTTTGTTAGCTGAGGAAAAAAAAAACACAAAAAACCTAAAGGCACATTAAATAAAGTAGGTCTGAGCAAATGTTATGATTAATCAGAGACAGTTTATTGAATAAAAGCATCCCAAACAAATGGCACGAGATAAAACCAAGCTTAGTACAGCCCTAGGGGACAAAGCCATAACCAAGCCAAAATATCTATTTATCAGATGGTTTTGCAGCTTATAAAGTCTCATCCCATGGGATTACACTGGTGATTTCAGATGTCTTTAACTCTTAGAAATGAATGTAAATGCTTAATCTTTGGCAAGGAACTCTGCTAAAATATCCATATTTTCTCATATTAGAGAAAATTGCTATTTTGTGACTGCACTCAGCTTAGTCCAAAGAAACTACTTCTTTTTCACAGTTCTGCTACAAAACTCATGTCACCCCTCAAATCACATCCCATAATCTCTCTTCTTTTGCAAAGGATGAATGGGGAGAACAATTCTGTTTTCTCTGTATAGATTAAAAATCTGAAGATTAAGCAGGAACTTTCTCTCCCTGTCTGCAGCTACTGCGTCTAACACCACAAGTCAGTGTATTCCAGGGGTTGTATGATATGTATTATTGATTAACTCCAAAATGCAACTAACAAATTCCAATGGTAACATGAATGTGTCAAAATACATTTTGTAAAATTTATAATTCATAGTGGAACACCAAAAGCTCTGCTACTTGAATTATCAATCTTTCTTACAAGCAGTTTAAAATTATGAAATATAACATAAATTTCTCCAATGACTTATATAAAGTCCTGCAACAAATTCACCACTCAAAAGTGCAAAACAAAAGACACCTCTAAGACACATAAGTCTAAGACTTCTGGGGATAATTCTGTTTTGTTTCAAAATGCATGCATGGCATCCAGTCCACCTAGTTTCTTTTAGCAACTGTCTCATGTGTCAGTGGTTTCTATACAGTTGATGACAGATGCCTTTGAAGTCTTCCCGATAAGAGATCTTATATCTTTATGTTCCACATGTGGCAGGAGTTCAAATGCAGTTTTGTCCCTTAACTCCTGGCACTTCGGACTGGATTGTCCACTGCTGAGAATTCATCAGCTAAGTAAAAGTGACCTAACCTAACGTATTTAGTGAGATTTCCTCACCAACACTACAACATTCATGGCTCAAAGTGGCAAGCGTACACGTGGGGCCCTGCAGAGTGATTGTCAATACAGCCATTAGTGGTCTAGAAATTGTGATGGTGACTGAGCACTAGTACAGGTTGCCCAGAGAGGCTCTGGAGCCTCAATCCTTGGAGGTTTGAAAATCTGTCCTGGGCAACCAGTTCCGGCTGCTTGAGCAGGGGGGTTCAACCAGATGACCTCCAGAGGCCTCATCCAACCTCAGCCAGTCTGTGATCCTGTAGTGTTATAGACTAATACACACATATTCTCTCACTTTCTCTTTAAATAGTACATTAATATGAGACTAGTTTTTGACTGATGTAAAAATCTGACTTCTTCTGTTCAGTGATCTGGAATTTGAAACAGATTACCTAACTGTAGGAGAGAAATGAGACATTTTCATAATCACCATGTTTATTTTGCCTGTTAACTGCATTGCTCTAAAGCAACCCACAGACTTCGTTGCAGAAGCCTATAGCAGAACTGCTTCCCTCTCAAAAACAAGCAACATTTTTAGCTCCTGGACCCAGGAACAGTGCTTCTTCAGGTCTGTGAGTTCCTCTGCCCTGTGCAAAATCAGACAAAACAGACTAAGGCCAAGATTCTTCTCTCTGCTCTTGAGCTTTTCCCATGTGGTTAACAAGAGTTTGAGACAAACCGGCCACACATTCCTGCTCTGCTTCAAGTAGCTGCCCTGTTGTGAGAAAGAGCCACTGTAAAAGAACAGACAGAACTGGGATTCCAGCTTAATTTCCTTTTTCAGCTGGAGACATGAGAAGTCTGACAAGACCCACAGCACAGAAGACGAGAAAGAGACATTTAAGTGCTCTCAGCACTTGGACCAGATGTAAAATTAAGGAACTAAAGCTTTCTATTTGTCCAAATAAATGTTGTAACTAAAAATATACTAATTTTCTTGGGAATTAAACTGAAAAACAGCTATAGATTTTCTTAAAAACCTGAATATACAATCAATATCCTGCTGAACAAGCTACCAAGACCTTTATGATGCATTACCTGCTTCTGAGAGCACTGAATGCATGTGTTTTGAATATCCTACTGCAGACGCTTTCTTACAGCTGGGGTTTCAACCCTTAAGTTTATGTTAACATAAGATTAGCACTGTTATGTATCCTTCCTTCCCTCTCTTTCACACATACATGGCTTTGAAGCCTCAAGCAGTCGCATGTCTAAAAACAAGGCCTGAAACCCCTTCAACTCACTAAGAGAAACCTGAGCTGTATCCTTTCCCTCCTCTCTGAACAACTGAAAAAGCACAATAAATTCCCAACCCTCCTCTCAACTTTTGCCCGTGAGTTCTAGCAGTAACTGAAGTGGGTCTGCAAGTTGCAAAATACATTTGCAAGTGAAAACTAAACAGTATGCTTGACAAAGAGTCAAAGTTATTTTCAATATCTCAATTAGTAGTTACATCTACATTATACACATACAGTATTCCCATATTCTTAATTACTTCCAGTGCGACTGTGCTTACTGCTAATGAAACTTAAGGAAAAACAGACTTCAGATAGATAAACGATACAGCTCACTCACCTCTGCATGGTTCTGCTATTTTGAGGCAGACTGGTTATTTGCATCAAATGGCACTGGATAATCTTTACTCTTATGAAGTGGATGAACAGCAACTAAGACAGCACTAAAACCAGCACCTATTATAACAACCTGTAATCTTAAAACAGAGCTGTAACCAATCAATTTAAGAGTCAAAAGTTGGTTGGTTTTTTTAATATAATTAACAATCTGATTCAGTGTGAATTAGCACAGAAGTATCAGAGCTTATTTTCATTTTGCCAGTTTGGGAAGGGAGAGTAAAATAATATCGGTGTTCAATGTCTTTTTCCAACTCTAGCCAAGAGATCAATTAAAAAATATAGGGAATTCAATTCAGAGCAGTATTTCCTGCCTTTTGAAAGGTCAATCCAGCCCACATATATATTTAGTCATCTTTAGAAACAGTGACCTGGGTATTGGACATGGAGATTTAGTATGACTATGTATTCAAAGAACTGTATTATTTCTGACTGCATATTTGTAATGGTTGAGCCTCTAAGACATGTTTGTTTTAAAAACCTTTGGAGTACACTAAACTCCATTACCAAAAATCCACACAGGTCTCTGCACTTATTGTTAATATCATCTTAACCTTCAGTACTCATTAAAAACCTGGGAGAAGGTCTGTTCCAAAATACAGTGGACAGAGGTCACTGAACAGCATCTATGAACACAGAACCCAGATCTGGTTTGTTCTTTGAGTCTGTTTAAGCCAGCAGGATTCCTTCATTACATTACTGAAAACATCTCCTGGGCCACCAATTTCAGTCTTTAAGTGGGGAGATTCACTTGATCAGTTAATGGAGCATCTACACATTCCTGGTAGAGTTCCTTCAAGGAAGCATATAGGGAAGAACAGGCTGTAAATTAATGACCTGAGGCTTGGTTTGTTTCAAACACTCGTACCTCAGCACTTTTTTGGTCAGCCACCCCCCAAAGTATATTTCTATTTCTATGCTAATTGGTTGTGCTTTAAAGCTTGCTGTTTGGAAAATGGATGATCAATTGGATAGTATCTTATGCTGTTTTAAAATTTGGCATGATCATAGAATCACAGAATGGTAGGGGCTGAAAGGGACTTCTGGAGATCATCAAGTCCAACCCCCTGCCAGAGAGGGATCACCTAGGGCAGGTGTCACAGAAATGCATCCAGATGGGTCTTGAAAGTCTCCAGAGAAGGAGACTCCACCACCTCTCTGAGGAGCCTGTTCCAGTGCTCCATAATCCTTGCAGTAAAGAAGATTTTCCTCATATTGAGGTGGAACTTTCTGTGTTCCAGTTTTTGTCCTATCACAGGACACTACTGAAAAAAGTGGTGGCCCACTTTTCTTGATACGAACCCTTCAGATACTTGTAAACATTATTAAGATCCCCTCTCAGTCTTCTCCAGACTAAACAGCCCTAGGTCTCTCAGTCTTTCCTATACGAGAGATGTTCCAGTCCCTCAATCATCCTTGTAGCCCTTCATTGGACTCTGAAATGGTGAATGCTGTTCTACTGCTTTCTCTTTTCTGAATTTGCCAAGTGCAATGTGAATTCCTTTCTTTTCGATTGTCTTCCTTGGTAACCCACAAAGACACCTTGAGTTGAACTGTATTCATTAGGACAAGAAAGGACAGCAAAATAACCTCCAAAGTCCAGAACTGTCACATCACTATTTTAACCAGTGAGCCACCAACACTCTGCATGCTGTTTCAAGAAGGACAAATACTGGTGTAGTTACTGTACTTGTTTGCAATTTTCAAGCAAGCAGACTCTTAAGCTACTCCAAAGCACAGAGCCTAAAGTCAGGCCTTTACCACTTTCCAGTTTGTGCCCTGGACAGACTTGGAACATGTACCTTCTGCTTTATTTTTTTGGTTAACAGCCCACCTAGTTAAAATACTGCAAGAGTTTGTGCCTTCCCTCTTCCCCAGCAAGCTCAGCAGGCCCTCTGCCAACTCCTTTTCAGTTGTGAGGGAGAACAAGAACATCCTGCTGCAGCAGCCAGCTGGCTGCCTTCTCCTGTCAAGGACTTAATATACTTCCATGAAGTATTCAGCTGTTGCTGGATGAGAGACAGAGTGCTCTATAGTGCCTTCTTCTAACAGTCCTCCTCCCTGACTAGCACAGACTGAATGGATGAAAGAACCATATGCAAAGGAACAGGAATGAGGGTATGAACACAGCCTTCATTCTTTGGATAATCAAGTCACCTAATTCATCTTAACCTTTGCACTAAACATTTTCTCTCCAGGACAAAGGCTCACCAGACAAAAAAGTTCATGCCAACCTGAAAAACCTTGAAGCTACTTGCAAGTATTGTTGACCTCTCATCATGCTTAGCTCAAACTTGGCTTAATAAAAGTCCTCCTGTACCAAGGATGAAAATGTTTCTGCTCTCTTCAAAAAGAATGCAAGAAAATCAAACATTCCCAATTTTATTTTAAACATAAATATTCCCTTTCAATGTTTCTATCTCAAACACTGCATCACTGAGAAACTGAAAATGAAAGCATACAAGAATAAGCAGGACCAGCCTTGCCAATTCTTACCTTATTTTTTCCATGAATCACAGATTGAGTCAGGACTGGAACTTCTGTTGCCACAGCAGCAAGAAACCTCCTATTCTGGTAGTTTGCAACTGCCTTGTTGATTATTTCAGCTAGATGCTGGGAAACCTGCTTCAACTGCTCTCGCCTCACTTTCCTGCCCTTCTGGAGAAGACAGCCTATCCTACAAGAGCCAGACTACACTGTCCTCCGTCGCCTCCCCCAAGGGTCAGCACTGAGACAAGCAACGCTCAGCATCCTGTGGCAGCTCTTCCCTGGACATCTGCTAACAGGCTAAAATAGGTGCAGGAGCCTAGGAAATTAGCAACTGAGCCCTGGCATGGACAAAAGGGGACAGGAGAGCCACAGGGCTCCTGCTCCAGTATGAAAATGGACATAGCAGAGAAAGGCAGCAAGCAGGTGTGAAGCCAAGTAGGAATGAACTCCCTGAAGCAGCTGGGGCAAGGAAGTTCTGGAGGAGATTGAAATCCCCCAATCTTCCTACATCATGAGAACTCAAAACATCAAATTGCCTCTCAGTTAAACAGGTTAAAAATAAAAAATAATACCAAATTATAGTTATTTTCTCTATCATTTGCATTTTCAGAAGCCTGGGTTTCCTTTTAAACTGTTCCAGCTTGCAGTGTTTAAAAATACAGGGCTGGCATAAACTGATTTGCACCACCTTAATGTTAAGTTTACCACTTAAGTTTCATTTCCAAAGTCCAGTGCCCAATGTACCAGCCTGCACCACCAGATAATAATAATAATTGGCCCACTTCTGTGACCAAAATAATACCAAATAATAATAATTTGCCCACTTCTGTGATGCAGTTTCAATAAAATCGTTCAAACCTCACAAAGTAGAGATAAGGCAAACAGGTGATGAAATTGATGTTATCAGTTTAGAGGAAGTAAAACAAGGAGCTTCTTTACATAGGCAGCAGCAAACTGCTAGAACTTTCTGACACAGAAGACTGTGGAGGTGGGAAACCTCAGCAGGTTCAAAAGGGACTTTGGATGCTGGGGAATAACAAGAGAAAGGCAGAGGGGCCTGCTCACGTGCCAGTGTGGGAGACAAAATGTTAAGCCAGAAGGGCCACCATCCTTACTCAGTAAGGCACTTGTTTCCATTAAATTTTATCAGAGAGGGTCAGGGTACACAGAAACAATGCAAGAAATAATGAAGCCAACAAGCTTACTATCTGACGGGCTACAAAAGCTGCCACATCTTCAGATGTGCCCTGTACCACAGGGCTATCCTTGTAGCTGTAACTAAAAGAGGACAAGGGAACAAACTCCATCCCAACAACTAGAAATGCATGTACTGACTTGCAGGCCAGGACAAGTCCTCACTCAAAGCTAGATTTACCTCATAGACATCTCCTTGGAACAGCCTAAAACACAGCCAGAAACTCATATAACAGGTAAGGAGTGTGGAAAATCATGGGCCTAGTGCTCCAGCTTGCTTAGTCTGTGGTCCTCTTAGCTACCAATATAGGAATGCAACAGAAACCCGCTGCTGGAATGAAGCCTGAAAGCAAAGGCAAAGGCATTCCCTCTACAGACAGGGCTCCACTTGTTACTACAGTGTTCTTCAGAGATAGAATTCTGTGTGCAATTGTGACAGAAGGAGGAGAAAAACCAGCTTATATGCTGAGGTAACAGTCCAAGTGCAGTGGTTTTCTACAGAGAACAAGCACCCAGAAATCCACAGACCATTTCTACAAGAAGTTAATCGATGTGGTATCACCTTCCACATGTATGACCTTTTCTAAGGAAGCTGCAACACCGCTATACAGCCTTTCAGGGCCTTCAAATGCACTTAGATGAAACCAACAGTAATTGGTAACATCTATTCACCTGGGAAATATCACTGTGAAGACCTGATGGCTAAGATGGGACAAATGAATGACTTGTGAATGGTGCTAAGATGTCTGTGGGAGAGTAGGACAAGTTCTTTATCTTCAGGAATAATCATAATTCACAGTCAAATTAGCCAGGCATCTCCTGTTAAATAAATATCTCCTGTTAAAACACCTTGCTAATTTGAAATAGAAAATTTAAACGTTAACACCTAATTTTCAAGTTATTATTTAACATGGAACAGCTAGCAAATGAATTATGAGAGTGCTGAAAGAGTTAACCTTCAGTTTAATTCTCAGTAAAATATTACCACATAGGCTGAGGATTTGAGTTGTCTTTTTATTTCCCTCACAGCATACTAAATCAAAGAAGCTCAATAGGAAAAAAGCCTCACCAAATCCAAAACACATACAATTACTTACTTCACAGCTATACATATCCAGGAAATCAGTCATTGCAGTGCAACTGCCCACAACAATGTTAACTGACCCCTCAAACATCTGTTCCCTCAGTTCCAGAAAATGCTGAATTGTTTCCTTAGTGACCTTTTGTCACTTCTCATGGCTAAGCTGTGGGTATGTGATCTTCCCTGTAATGAAACGTAAGCAGTAAAGATCTGAAATGCTCTGCAGACAAGCGACCTTTCCACTGAAAGGCTTATGTCTGTTCAAAGTTATTTGTATTGCGGAATAGATAGAAAAAGAAATGTCAACAGCTAAACTTAGTTTATGTTAGTGAGACAAAGAGATTACCTGCTCCTTATTCTGTTTTTTCTAAGAGCAATCTAGTTTGACTTGATAGAAAAAGTCTGAAAATCTAGCACTTCCACAGCTGGTGTGAATCCAGGAGGTTTTTCAAGGGATTTTGGGAGGGGGTGAGGGTGTTGACTTTAAGCAGCTGCAATCTTCCATCTTCACAAAGCCTGCTCTCTTGCAGATTGATATTTCTATCTTGCTCTTCCAGAGACTGTCAAAATCACAGAGCTGAACATGTTGTGACAAAATCAGCCATTTGAAGCATCTCCTTTCCACTTGAATCTTCTGTAGTCTTTCAAAGCACACATACCCCAAGTAATCCTTTGACGTGAAGTAAAAAAACTAAGAAAACCTGAAGGCTTTGATGAACTCCAGAACATAAGAAAGCTAGGACATGTCTCTCATGTATGAAATGACTACTGTCTCAGTTCTGTTATAAGCACATATATTTGGCTGCAAAAGCCCATTTACTTGAAGCTTTCTACCTTGACTAGTAACTCCAAACCTCAACTAAGGCTCTCAAAGAAAAAAGATCCTAAACCCCATTAGTCCTGAATCTTAACAGTTAGTGCTTCATAGGGACCTTGAACAATCCTCTCACAGCCGGCCCTGTCTTGAGAGACAAGTTGGAACTGACTACCTCCAGAGGTCCTTTCCCATCTGTGTCACAGTATGGGTGAGCATTCACGTGCTTTCGTGAAAAGCACTTTCTTTTGTCAGCCGCCAGTGTTCATTCCTGGGTGCAGAGATGTTTCTGAATTACTCTGGAACATCTAAGAACCTAAAGCACCAGGCTATACCTATTTCTGGTTGCAACATGAATCTGTGTGAAACACAGAAACTACTTACAATTCCTGTAAGATATGTTTTTACATAGAGTCTGACATCACATTCTCTTTCACCTCAATTTACATGTATTCACTTACTTGATTCCTTTCTTTAAATCCCTTTTATTTCAAACCTGTTCATGAAAAATGTAGTGTCCGAGATCAATTCTGATGGCAAAACTTCTAGAGAAGACATCTGGATTGTATAATCTCATAATATATCCCAGTTTATTCCAGTAACTCCAGTCAATCTGAAACAATGTACACTGGTTGAGGATCTGGTTCATCCCTGTATGTAATTAGAAAGGAAAGGTGTTCCCCTAATTTACAGTCACTCCAGACCCAGAATCAACTGTTCTGCCCAAATGTGCTCCTTGTAAAGACCAGAGAGCTCTGTAACAAAGTATTATGAAGAGCTGATCACAGAATCATGGAAAAGCTATAAAACTTGTCCATACAGAGGATACAAAAATAGACATTTTCTAAGAAGACACAAAACTGAGAGGATAGATGAGTGTGAGATGACAGAAGGGAATATAATTGAGCATCTGCACCAGATAAATAAGCAATGAAATGTGAAAAGTTGCTTAAGAGCAGAAGATGTTTCCCTTTATGCACAAAGAACTAGCCTCTGCATACTAAGCAACATCTACACACAAATACTCCACTAAATTGAGTTTATTACAAATAAATCTATCATGAACTAAATCAAGATGTTAAGGCATGAGCACGGGACTAGAATTATTAAAGCAAGGCAAAAATAAGAAAAAATGAAGAAGACAAGATTCCAGGGTTTAATCAGAAAATCAGATGAGAAGGTAATAGCGAAAGAAATATGGAGAAAAACTGCCTGCTGCTGTGTGTGTGCTGCATGAATATTTGCATCTGCCAACAAGCCATCAAAAAGCAAACTGGCACCAAGTCATAACTCACCATTTGCTATTTATATTCTGGCAGCGTTAATGTTTGTGCAATTTCTATCAGTCAAAGTCTCCTTTTTGGGGATGGGGATAAGAAAAGCAGATACTCTAATCTACTGCTATTGGTGTTTGTATTCACTGAGTTATCTGGTGCTTGATGTGTGCCTCATGTATCACTTTTTATTTAAAAAATTGACATATTTATTCAAGAATTATTTTAACACACTAGCCTTATTCAAATATACACAAAGGCTTTAGCAGACATTTTCAGCCAATCATTTTATGTGATTTATGCATTGGCATGTAAAAGGCAACAATTAATTGTGTGCACATACTGTAATCACAGTCTTGTCAAGGTTCCTCATTGGTTGCAGCAGTGGAAACAACTTCACAGTTAAGCAGCCTATTAGTAAGTCTTTTTGAAGGCTTTTACACCTGACAACTGGTGGAGCTCATTTTTATTGTACCAAGATTAGAAGACAAAGACCTACTGCTTTTATCACTTCACCTTGGTTATAGTGTGGGGTTTTTTTGTTTATTTTAAACTGGTCAACTTCCACTTTAAAACCACAAATTAGGGTAGGTAAAATTCACATAGATGGTCCCACTTGTAGAGTTTGGGTATGGATGAGAATTTGATTATGCCATTGCAGAAAGCACCCCTAACTCTGCAGTGCAAATATAGTCTTTAAAAATGATGAGTGCTTGCTCCCCTATGGAGTCTAATGTGTGACTTGTTAAGACAACGACCCGATACTGCGCTGAGAAAGGAGATCATCATCAGAATGAAGCGGGTTGAAGACCTAGAAGATACACCCATGGCTGTTGCAAAGAAACTGTGAAGAGGTAGAGAGCACAAAGAGGATAAGCAATATAAGGTGGCATGTTCTAGTGCCCAGCAAGGAAGGAACAAGAGATACCAAGGAAGTGCTAAAATATGAACCAATATAAAGTCATATTCTTAAGCATTTAGGGTTGGGAGTACTTCCTATCTATCTGTTACCCTCTTCCCCATCTCTGCAGCTGTGTACTTCCACAGCAGCTTCACCCATGCCTGAACCACAGCTGACATGGTCTTGTCCTTTTTCTTCCATCTGTTGAACACAAATCAGCATCTATTCAGTTTTGTAGCAAGTTCACGGTTATGACTGAACTGGTAAAAAACAAAGCTTTTTATACAGGGTTGCCCCTGTGGGCTGCCTTACCACTGAGCCAGACAAGCACCTTTGCCAGTGCAGCAAGAAGAGATGGAAACACCATCTCCTCCAGTAGCTGCTAAGGCTGTGGCTTCACTGGCTGCACCAGCTGAGCAACAGATGTTGTGCAGAAGCAGAGAGGAAGAGAGGACTTGTGGAAGACTTAAGGTTTGAGGGAAGAAAAAGCACAGATGATGAACTCTCACAAACATGCAGAGAAGAATCCTAGTGCAAAACTAAACAAAATTAACATCCCTTGCTAAGAGGCAAAGCAAGGCTGGGTGAAGAGCAAGGAACCCATAGCAGGCAAATAAACATGGAGAGAGGTATTTCAACAGGTTGTGTTATCAACTGGCAAAAATTGTTAACACATGACCATATTCAACTGAGAATGAACTGAAAGAGAAATGAATGGAAAATGTATAACATTTTGCTGCTCTTTTATCCTGTACTGCTTAAGCCTTTGTTCACATAGATAGCCTTCCATTCTGTTCAAAGCAATGGCAGAATGCAACTGCACAGGGATTCCACAATAAAGGTTCCTTCATCTCTCAAACATGTGAGAGAACAAGTGACAGAGGGATGTGGTTTTACTTACAATTTAAGTTACTGAAATTCACAGTGCTCTAAATGGCCATTCATCATACTGAGTGATATAATCATATATGAGTAGTGATTTACATCTGAGCCCAAGTTTTCTGGTCTTTTGCTCAGTGCACGACTATAGGCCGGGTATGCCTTGAAATGCCATAAGTCTAACAAGAGATTGTGACCTCACACTTATGCTGCATTTCTTTAGCTTTGGGCAACACACTTATTTAATTCAGGAGGAGGAGGAAGGCATCTATTTTCTTGCAGAAGAACATCCTGCTCAATTATGATGTACCCCCAGAGCATATGGCCAGAAGCAAAGACAACCATTTTTCCTACAGAGCTTAAGGAAAGTAACTTCAGCTTAGCCACCTTGTGCTGACAAAAACTGGGCTTAAGTAAATCATGGCATTCATGTGCACCACTGCAGCACAGCACCAATGCACTGGTCCTCCACAGCACACTTGATTTTGCAACTTCTCTGTTACAACTAGCATGAAGAAAAGCAGCACTATGGCTGGTGTAATTCACCCACCCCAGAACATCAGATCTAGACAGCTTTGCTAGCTAGCTATGAGGTACAGTGAAGACTCACATATCACTTTGGCATGGTTGGGAACTAAAAGGAAACAAAAGAATTTCTATGGAACAAGTGAGGTGGCTAGATGATAAATTAAGTCTAAGCTCCTGCCCTGTGCCTCCCTTAAAGGGATATACCAGCACCTCGAGAGAGCAATTAATCTCATCTTAAAATACACGTTCAGGACACACATGATGAACAGCTTGTTGAAGGTACCATGTTTTCACCTTAACTGTGAAGGAAAGTGATTAACTGCGGCTTTGACATCTAGTTTTACTATCTTTAAAGCCAGAAGAGATGAACCTTAGTCTCAGGGGGAAGGAAAGAAATACACAACAGGCAGTTCAGCTCCTCTCTTGCCTCTGACCAGAGGCAGAACTTCCTTCCCATCACCTCTGAAACAGAACATGTAGTCCTAGGAGAACAAGCCTTCATTTCAGCCACTAGCTAACCACCCACCCATGTACACTTTGAAGATGAGAGATGGCAAACACCTCACCATGTTTCTTGGACAGCTGCCACCTTCAAACAGGGTGGCCCCATAGCTGGGGAGGGAGCCTGAGCTCTCCCCCTGCCGGAGCGTCATCCAGCCTCACCAGGACCGCACAAACCCACCTACAGGCACAGGTGTGATTACCAAAATTAACAGCATGATTTCACCGACCCCTTCAGTCAGGCAGCAGCGTTCAGAAATGCTCACGCACTGCCTCTTCACCCATGGCTGCCCTTCCCTGTGCCAGCTCTGCCCTCTGCTTTGTTCCAGCTAGCCCACTGGTGCGTGACTTGGTGAGTCAGCTGAACCGAGAGAGGTGAAAAGCCATTATTTGAGAAGCCTTCCCTCATTACAAGGTTAGGCTAATTCATTCAAGAAAATTACATTCATTTCTCAGTTATCTTCAGACACATCAATCCAGTCCAAAACCAGACTGGATTGGTGGCACTTAAAACTATATTTGCACTTACTCTGTTCATTCTACAGAACACTGTAACTAAGAAATCAGCAGTTTAAACAGCCTGCTGCCTCAGGTTACAGAAGTTTGCTTGCGGATTATTCTTTCTTCCATTTTGAAAAGCGCATAAATTATTACAAAAGTGACTAAAATTCTCTGTCTTTCATCAAAGACATTCCAGTTATCTGTCAACAAAAGTCATAGTTTACTGGGTATCCACTAATAATCTGCTGAAAAAAATGCAACTGATGTGTTTCAGGATTAAGGGGAAAAAAAGCTTTTCTTCTTGTAATTTCAGAAGATCCAACAGGGTTAGTGTGACAATTAGTGAATATTTAAATGCTTGATAGTCATTGGAAATAGTCTGACAGTGATGGCCAAATAATTTCAGGCATGAGAAGAAAAGAAAGTCTCAGACTGATGAATAACTGACATTTGACCTGCTGTTCAATTCCTAAGCTGGAAAAAAATGCAATTCATATTGAACTGAAGTTGAAGCTGGCTAAGAAAGCATAAAACACTGCTTCATGTTTCTGCATTGCTTAATGTCTAATGCTCTTTTTATAAAATTGTGTTATTCACTGTTACAATATGCATATTGAGGAGAGGAATAAATACCTAGGACAAAGCAATTACCATAGCCCATAAATGTTACAGAAAATAATTTAAACATTTATAAAACTGTGGCTGATCTTTTGAGTTTAATAGAGTAATACAATGCTTGTGCAAATTTTTAAGTATCAGGTATTCAGTATCAAGACTTCTAATATTAAGCTTTTTCTGGCACACTGACACTTGCCTTAAGTTGGTGGGGAATACACTTCACAGAAGGCTTTTTCCTCACAAAGGGAATATGAACCACCATTATATGACTGCACAAACAAAACCAGCTAAACAAAAAAATCCACTCAGAACATTAGCCTTAAGAAATGGCCTCAGTGGGATTATGAAGTCCTTCTTTCTGACAATTTGAGGCACAGAAAATTCCCTGCCAAGGTAATACATCCAAACTCCAGTGAAAGGTAAACGGTTTTGGTCCAAGGTCATTTGGTCTTTATTCTCAGATAATCTAAAGAAGCCTTTCTCTTCTGAGAGAAAAGCAAATTGAAATTAAATGTTTACAACCAATGTTTACTAAGGATTACACCCTCACCCCACTTTCTATTAAGAGACTCCTATTGCTCAAGAAACCAGGTGTTAATCCCTCAAAGCAGATGACATTTTCCAACCCTGCATATTTCACAAAGCTTGAACACATTAAGAGGGAAAGAAAGTTTACATAAGACACAAAACAGATGTTTATTAAACTTGAAAAATTTGACAGGCAAGTATGTTTTGGTCTTTCCAAAAGACAGCCACAAAGAGGCAGCAACTACTTTCTTCCAGACACAATAAAGAGGACTTTGGTTTGGTTTTAATTAAAGAGACTGGGTCCAAAGCAAAAGAAGAATCCTTACCTCCTGTGATACACTTTGATCTCACCTTTGAAGCTAGTGGCATAGCAACAACTCTGACTTTCTATTTAGCATCAATTGTATCATTCTAGGCACATCAGCATTGTTCACCTAGAGAGCAGGATATGACCAGTAACAAGCACAATGTTGGTCAGGGTTAAACCTGGCCTGAGTCACATAATCATCCCAGCAGTCTCACATAAGAAACAGTCCTGTCTTCAGCATTACCCAGAAATGAACAACACTGATTCTCTCTGTTTGGAGTAGCTTTAAAGCAGATTAATTCTGGCATTGAAGCAACTATAAAAGTAAATATAATATAAATGGTATAAACAGTAAAGGGTTTTCTTCCCCAGAAGAAGCAGCACCCACCAGGATGCAAACTCAAGGCCAGGCTGCATGGGGCTTTGGACAAACTGGAACTAGATGGTCTTTAAAGTACCTTCCAAACCATTCTATGATTCTATGATCAGCTATTTTTATAATTCCTTAAAAACTGTTTATTTTTTACCTAAACTGGCTTGAATCCACAGGGGAGACAGTATAAAAACAAACATAAGAAAATCCATGTTTAACTAGTTTTATAGAATGAATCCCATTCTCTTCCAACTAAATTAGATGAAACTGGTAGAAACAAAACCAGAGCAAAACCAAGCAGAACTGTACACCTCCACCCTCTCTTGTATAATACACATCTTCTATTCAGCAGTGTTGGGCTTCGCAAGTCTTATGGTAGAAGTATCAGCCCAAGGCATATCTTTTTTTTTATTATCATTATGTGTACAAGGGTGAAAAAACTTTCTTCCTCCTTCACATTAGTCATCTGAGACAAAGCTCAGATGCTAAAGCAGAATGGGACCATATTTGTTCATTCTATAAAGTAGTCATAACTCAGTCAAACACTAGCTGAAACAGACTGTTGTAGTTTGGACCTCTGCTCTTCAGTTCGCATATCCTGACTAATTTTTAAGTAAATACAGCCAAACTGGAACTTAGAAATAAAAAGTAAGAGACAAAAAAGCTATTCCACACTTGCAAGCAAACCCTCCATAAAGCCAACAACATGACCGACACCTGCAAGTGCTGAATGATCGTGAACTTTCAACTCCTGGCCTGATTTTCAGGCACTAAGCACCTACAACTGCAGCAGAAGCCAGCGCTTGTTTGCTCATGACAGACTCTAAGTAAAGGTACAGAAATTCAGCCATAAAAAGCTGAATAACTTAAAAGGGGGAAGGATATTCTACATAATTTATGTTCTCATAGCAGAACAGACAAAAAGGTACTAAAACAGATAATTGATGAATTTCATACTTTCCTTTTATATTAAAGGTAGTAAATAGAAAGTGAAAGTAATGTCATCTTTTTTACGAAAGCAGCAGTGTCTACTTCTCCCCTGCCTCCTCCAAGCATCTGTATTTGCTTGACAGGAATCATGCAACCAGCTAACTGGATGTAAAAAATCCAGGATTATCTAGTCAGCTTTCACCGGCTTTTTGGAACATAAGACTGTTTGGACATTCTGCAATGAAATACTGTTTGTTAACAGCAAGCAGCATGAAAGAATTTTCTTGTGTACCCTTCCTTTCACAACGCTCCCATAAAAACTCTTTCCATATACTTTATGGTAGTTTTTTTTCTGGAAAAAGATAAAAATAATAATTTACAGGTCCATCTGAAGCCACATGGATCTCTTTTTCTTTTTTTTTTTTTTTTTGCCTCGAGAGATGCTATTACAACAAGCCAGACATAGTTCAATTATGTAGCACCAAAACAATAACACCAAAGTAATCAACTTTCCTTTAGAAGGACAAATGATACCAGAGTTACTTCACTTTTAAACAGCTCAAAGAACAGCAGCACTAGGGGAAGAATGGAGCAGGTAATTTTTTTCTCCCATTTTATTATAAGCAGAACAGACAAAGAAATTTGAAGGATTTTGCTCGAACAAAAACAAGTCATTTGCCTACGACAGGAGAAAGGTTATTGCCTAAGTGCAAAAATCTTGAATCTTGACTCCTGGAAGATAAATTAGAACAAAACCCAGGAAACCAAAAAACACAAAAAAACCTGAAACACACAATAACCCCAAGACAAAACAAGAACAAACCCAAGAAAAACACCACAGCGATAAGATCTTTTTCCAGTTTTAGTAATGGGAGAGATGGTGAACATAAAACAAATGGCAGGTAGCAAGGAAGGAGGACTAGACACAGATGGATAGTCTCTGCTACTACACTACATCCCTCAAATTCAGAAAGAATTAGCACCAGTATCTATTTTTACACAGACTTCACAAGTAAATAATAAACTGGCATGACTTAAACCTCATACCATCCTACAAGACACATTACAAGCATCAGTAACATTTACCCCATTTGCTAATGAAGAGAAGATGATCCAGCAAAATTCCTGAAACTGTAGGAAACACAAAATCTCAGTTATACTTGTATCATAACTGGAAAGTTTCTTTCATAACCATGGCAGCACAAGTTTTAGAAGAGTAGTTAGAACCTTCTATCATGCAAAAAGCCTTTAATTCTTCACTGAAAAGCAAGCCAAATGACAGCTTCAGAAAATAATCACATTGAAAGGATCTGAACAGAGAGTTGTTTAAACACCTAGATCTTCCAGGTGTTGTTGAAGTTTAAAACCAAAAATAATGTTGATGTCTTCTAATAGTAAAGATAGAAAAAATAATGTTTTCTCAAACTCCCAGAAGCAAAGCCAGAGTTATACAGGTGCATTGCATCCACCTCTTACTTCTGTTTGCTTCTAAACAATTTAATGAAAAGGACCTGATAACAAAATGGCTCCTACTGTTTGCTAAATAGAATTATTAATGCTTTTAAATTGCACATAATTTTCAAAATACAGTGAAGCAGCAGCTGTGGAGAGGGGAAAAAAAAAAAAGATTGTATCTGGGATAATAGGGATATTCGTACTGTGTAAGATAAGCAGAACTACTTTCATTTGCGTTCGATGATTTAAACTAGAACTACACTTCTGAACAGTGATGATTACCTAAAAAATGCTAACTTTTATCTTTTTGCTATGGGTATTTGATAGATATTCGGAAGGGTATAAAAACATAACAAGTTGCTACATATATGAGCATTAGACTTGATGAGAGTTCAGTTCACACATACCTGCCTGCCCAGAGAACTTACTCTCTACTACAACAAAATCTATGACTGAACACACAGCTGTAGTTGGGTCACAAACAGCATCAGAGAGTAGACCAAAAAAGCATGTGTGTGTATACACACAAAACAGACAAACAAAACCATCTATAATACAGGGATAACATTTTATCAGTGACCATAAGCACTTTCAGGGAGCACTTAACATCCACATATCTCAGAGGTAACTCCCCTACTTCACAGAAGGGAAAAGTAAGCCAATGAAGGCATGGAAGTTACCATAGCTACACGAAATGCAAGTAACAAAGGATGAAACCCGAACTCGCGTTTCCAGTTTCCTATTCACTGAACTCTGAGGACCTTGAAAAATATACATTCCAGTACACTTTCATAACAGCAACAGTGTTCAACAACCTTACATGTTAATTACCTGAGCATGGCATGTTAAAATCATTAGTGGTTACTAACAGCTAGATAGCAGAAAACAGAATTGGTCTTTGTATCAAAACTAATTCAGACTAATTATTCTGATCACACAAACAAAAGCGGTAGTAACTCTGCTTCCTTGGCAAGCACAAACCTAGATTAATTTCAGTGGGGTATAGAGAAATTTTAGCTGAGACTGCTTTCATTCTCTCCTTGCACTCAACCTGTATGTGAATATTTGGCGCTTGTAAGATACAAATTAGTAAAAATTTCGATTATTTCAAGTTACTATCCTAAGGATTTGCCAAAAGAAATCTGTAGATCTGTATAGATATACAGTTTACTGGATCAAGAGCAAAACTGCACCAACACATTAATATCAGCTGTTCAGAAAGCCCAGTAAACCACTGACTTAATATTTGAAAAAAACAAACAAACAAACAAAAAATCACTACAAAACAAACCAAAACAACACACCAAGCACTTTCACCTCTTCTGAGGCTGTTGAAATACAAGCAGAATATTAACTGCAATTTACAGCTCACTGTTTAATGTTATTCTTTTGCACCATTATCTATTTAATGCTGATGTAACAGCTATTTTTCTCCACAACATATTCATTAGCCAAAAAAATCACAGTTGAAATATAAAGAGAACTGGTTTGAAAACATATTTTTTAAAATGCCTTAAATAATCTTTAGCCATCCCAACCTCCACATTCTTACCGGAACTTCAAAAGTTTCTTGTGTGTCATCCAGCATCTGAATTTTGATGGAGATGAGTTTTCCTGGAGGTGTCATAGGTGGTTTCTGTCCGTGCTCCAAGGTACTGATGCCAGCATTTTCCTGAGCTCCTAACCGGGATCCTGCTGTTGGTCTCTGCTCTGTTTCACCCATGTTTAGAGAAACTCGTTTCTTATATCTGATAAAAGAATAAGGACAAAGAAGACCATATAACTTAAAAATCAGAGCTGTTGCACATAAGCATTATGGTGTACATACTTACAGCTAATAAACCATATGACTATTAACACAAAATAATAACCATTATGATTTTTTTTAGCGTCTCACATGAACACATGAAAATCAGGCAAACTATACTTTTCAAAATACCCAAGCTAATCACCTGCTAGCTACAGTACTGCACAATAGGAAAGTATTCCTTTTCTCCTGAAAAAGGAAACAAGACCCCACTGGAAAGAGAGCCAAACAAAACCCAAATTTCAATTCATTATGCTAATTTTTTTGTGTTTCTGAATCAGGCTGTTAGCAGCCACAGCCAGAAATCCCAGAAAAGGGAGGATGGTGAGGAAAGGTGAGACAACTCACCACTTCCTAACCATCATCTCCCTCCTGTCCATATCAGTACTTCCTCCTTTGGTCCTCCCAGCCTTCTCTGGCCCTTTTGCAGCTGCCACCTTGCTTAAGGGTCTGCAAAGAAAAGCCAAAGAGGTACAAGATGACCCCAATTACATGGCCTAAATGTTTTGTTCCCTTTGGGGACCAAAGCAGCTCTAGAACCTGGAGCCTGCCATGATCCCACTGATGGGCCATGGACTATGAGGATGTGCTACTGAGAAGTCCAGAAGAAGCCAGAGCATAAAAACTGTTTTGGAAAAGCAAGGTAAATCTGATTTCCCACAAAGCCCTATTAGCAGGAGAGGAATACCAAGGAACACACTTTCTTTTACATGCCAGGGAGAAGCCACACCTCCACCACTCACTGAATGTGGATGTCTGCTTTGTATCCACAGAAAGTAACCTGAGAAACTGGCTTGCTAATTTTGTTTCCATGCAGCTTTCACACCATGTTACACAGCACATTTCTGTTAAACAATTATTCTATCTTAAAATAGGAGCAGAGCTACAACAGCGTGGATTTTAAATCAAGAGTGTGATTTTTCGTTAACTGGCACAAGTTCAAACTTTCTTTTTTAATTCAAGGACCATTAGTTTTACTAGTCAAATGTTACACATCATAGTAGAATTTTATTTTACTTCCTTCCCCCTCTCTCCCTGCTTTTTACTCTCTAGCTGGGTTTTTCTGAAACCCACTGCTAATGTCTATTTATCCTCCTCGATAATTGCACATTCTGCATGACTTTTATATGTTGATCAATAACCATCAGAAAAACATGTAGCACACAGAAAGAGTGGAAATGTAACTTTCCAGCTGAACAGAGGCACAAGAGAGTACTGCCAATCACTGACTTGTTTTTACGCTGAGTCCTGTCTTCAGCAGGATATACTATTCACTACCCATCATCCTCCTGTGTCCTCGCTAAGCTGTTCCCACAGATTTTGTACAGAGCAAGTGGTTTGGAGTAAAATTTTTTTAAACTGTACTTTCATTAAAGAAAAAAAAAATTAAAAAGAGCTGAGAAGGGGATGAAAAATTAGGGATCGCATATTTCTACGTGTCATCTCAACAGGCATAGGTGAAGAAGAAAAAAATGCACACCGTTTTTTGCAAAGAACCAGTGCAATCCTACCCAACAGGGTTGCTGATACTAGTGAAACCTACACAAGTGCATGTCAAATAGTACTGAGAGGCAAATGTTTCTTTAATTGGCTTTGTAATCTAAAATGTAGAAGGAATTATTGAGAATAATAAAATACAATTAATTGAATTAAAACCTTTTTATGAGACTAGAAGTGCCAACAAGAAAGCTGCAGTTGGAGACAGAAATTCCAGAATACACCAAGATCTACATAGCAAGAGTCCAGGCCTACTTACAAATAAATCTGGTTTTCATGCATGTGAAGTACACAGGGACATTTTAAAAGGTAGCACATGCACCCTGTCTAGAAATGCCACTGCACACAAAGATACTGGTCCATGTCCTTATCAACTGAAAAGCTCTTTTAAGAGCTCTTCAGAAGTCACCATGTACCATAGACAGCACCAACATGGCAGAAAGGACCTCCTCCACAATTGCTGTGTTATCACAGTAGTGTTTTGCTAGGTACAGATGTTTAGTGGATGAAGAAATCTGTTCCTTCCATTAAATCCTAAATATAAGAATCAATCCAGTCAGTTCAAGTGATACCATTAAATTATCAATGCAAGGAAGTATTACAGAGCTTGAACCTTTCTATAAATATTGTTCTGACTAGAGGATCTAGTGGCCCACACACACATTCAGACAGGCTGATAAATTTAGTGAAACAAGATGCAAATTTTGGAGCCAAAAAAATCATAGAGGAAAAGTAGAAGCCAAACCACTCCATATATACAGCTGAGAGGTTTCACTAACAGTATGATAGAAACTCTTAATATATGTATCTTGAACCATTCAGTTACATACACATACATTTCCTTTTGGAAGCAAAGATCTAAGAAGCCTTAGCCACCCTGATCACATGCATCTGCTACTGAAAAATTCAAAGCAGACTCCTCCTTTTTTAATCTGTGTGTAAATTTGGTGGAGTCACCATCCCTGGAGGTATGTAAGAGTCATATAGAAATAGTACTTAGGGATATTGTTTAGTTAAGGACTTGTCAGTGTGAGGTTGACGGTTGGACTCTGTGATCTAAGGTCTTTCCCAACCAAGGTAATTCTGTGATTCTGTGTTTCTATATCTAAACATCAGCATGCTGCATTGGACGTGATTTCAGTTTTTTTCCGTATGACACTAGTCTCACTATGGTGCTGTCATAACATCAGCCTATCTTTATTAAGCCTTTAGGTAAGAGGCTTCAAAATTATTACAATTACCCTCTCTAAAATAATGCAGTGCATGGCTCAAACTGCATACCTTTCTCTAAATCACTTTCATCTAGAAGACAGTGAAGTAAGGTCACAGAATGAAAAGGAGCATTAAGCCAATACTGAGCAAATCTGAGAGGATTAGGATACCTAACATGTATTACATTGAGAAAAAGAATCAAGTTTGGACAGAGAAAGACTACGTCGATGAACTGCGGAAGGTTTTAACAGAGAAGAAAAAGCAGTGGGCACCTGACTGCATCAGATGCAGCTCTAAGCAAAACTTAAGTGGAGATTAACAACCAGTATAGGAGCAAAGGTAGTGGTAAATAAAAGAGACTCATCTTAACTCTGGAAATTAAGTTTCTGCCTGTTCTTTTTGACAGCTGGTAAAACCCAGGGCTGAAGTCTCATCTAGATTCATTTGGTGCTAGTGCCCTTCTTGGCAGTATCTGAACAACATACAAGGAACACAGCTAGCAAAAAGAAGAATCACAACCACCTTGACAAGACTTATAACAACACTTCCTTCGGATTAACTATTAATGAAGAACGAATGGATTGGCAAAACCTCAGGTAGTGTTGCATGTTACCCATCAAAGCCCAGATTGAAGTTGGAAATAAGAGGAAAAGAAAGGGAGAATTAGGGGGCACACGGGAAAGAGGGATAGAGAAAGAAAAAAAAAAAAACAAAATATGTGTGTGAAAAAAAGGAGGGGAAGAAAAGATTTCACCACCCTCAGGATCCTGCACTGGTGGTCTTCTGGTCTTCCTGGCTATAAATCTGAGGTGGTGGGAGTGAGAGTGAGAATGAGAGAGAAGAAAAGGGAAAATATGTGCATTTTACAGCATCTGCAAAGATAGAGCCTGCTGCAGAGAGTTAACCTGCATCCCAGCCTTAACAAGGGGAGAAGTTATCCGAGACAGCTGAGCTGCCCATGGAGGAGCCGTGGACCCTCCTGCTCCCTCCTTGCCTGATGCTGTGCACTGACTCTCACTTTCCTCAGACCTTTCACTGAGCCAATGCACCTCGCCAACCCAAAAGAAAACAACTCAGTATTCATTTTTTGCTGGGTTAGCAAATAAAATCAGCTCTCAGCAGGCCAGGAAATCTATGGCTGGGGTGAGCTAAGCCAACCAGCTGCTGGTAGGCCACTAAACTGACTCAAGTCATCTCACCTAATCTACCTAAAGCACCTGGATGGCACAAAATGCTACAAAGATTAGTAAACATGGTTTTGTACTACACAAACATGACAGATTAAAATTTTAAGTTCTGTATATACTTATGCAGTGGCTGCACAAAGGGCAAGCTGTGGTTCACCATAACACCATTTGAGTTCTCCGTGCTCAAAACAGGCACATTTTATAGCACTGGAAAGGCTCAGGCCAATTAAAGTTTCCATGTATTTTTCCTTGCCAAGATGAAAAAACAATCAAACTGACTTAGTCTAAAGGGAGTTAGGAGTATAAAGAGCACTTTTATTATACTGGGGGGAGGATGGACAGAGGCCATGAGAATAAACGGTTACCAGAACTGCAAAATACTGAAGAAGAGATAAGCAACAAGACACTGTTAGAAATGTCAGCAGAGCTCATGTTGGAACAGACACTAATCTGGTCTGTTAACTACTTTGCTCTTCGAAGATCAGGCAATGAGGCTTGGACATTTGATGTAAGAGATTCCCAAAGCCTGAAGGCTCCTCTTTTAGGGAGAGAATGGTACCAGGTATCTTTTCCATTCCTTTTGTTTTGCTTAAACACATTTTCACAGCATGAAACAAAAGGCTGCACACTGCTCACACTTCTCTTTTTAAAGGTGGGGAAGCCTGAGGCACAGTGGGATGCTGTGACTGGTCTGTAAAGTCACCAGGCAGACCAGCCACAGAGCTAAAGCTGCAGTCAAGGCACCTCAGATGCTGGCCCAACATTGTCTCCCAGATCATATGGCAATGAAACATTTGGGAGAGATTAAAGTAATCAACATAATACCAGATGAGACAAATCAAACTGACTCAATGGCTTATTAATGGTCAGCAAGAACTAGGAAGGCACCAAATGACTAGAAAGGAACAAATTAAATCCAAATCTTGTAAAGGATAATGAATGTGAAGCAGCAAGGAGAAAGAGGGGCAATTCACGCAAACTGCTCACATGCTTTTAACTCGCAGCTTCTTGTGGAACTTCTAGAAAAGCCTCAGCTGTGGAGAGGACTACAATAAATACTGCTAGCTAACACTTGTGCCAAGTACTCATCTTTAATTCTAAGCAAGTTCTTATTTGCAGAAAAACATAAAACTTGACAAATTGGAGTAAGTTTAAACAATCATAAGTAAGTTACAAGGAAAGACAGGATAATACGCACAAGTCACATGTGGAAGGTTCAGAGACCGCAGCTGTGGCACATCTAACCATGAGGGTGAAGATGCCACCTCTCTCCAACTGTCTAATCCACCCCTGCACCAGACATCAACATTCCAAAGCAGAGACAGCACAACACGTCTGCACATCAGCCACCCCACTGCACAGGCTAATTTATCAATCAAGCCCATATCTCATATGATATGCTGATCTTTCGCATTTACTCTTCTCTCCTCATGGACTACAGCAAATTAGGTCTAAATGTATGGCCCTGCCAAAAGCACATCTCCATTAAGTGAAAATTCTATACCTCCAGCACAAACTGTCAGTGAAACTCCACTTTCATTAATTACCATAAAACATTAAACATGAGAGCAAGTTCCTTCAACCGACATCAAGAAAAAAAAATAATAGAACAAGGCAGTAAGACCAGGAAGACTGAAACCAAATTCAGTTTGAAATGATGGGAAGCAGACAGAGGGCAAATACAGCTCAGTCTTTTATATTTTGTGCAACATTATCCCAGGTAGTTTCTTCAAGTCCGTATCTGCACAAAGGACAGATGGTGATTACAAAAATTTAAGCCATTCATCTAAATAAAACGAATGGGATTTTTTCTCTAAAAAACACAATTTTGAAAGTTACAATGACTCAGTGCCAAAGAAAGAAATCATCCTCAACACTTGCACAACAGAGCTCATGCATGCCAGGCACAGCAGTGGTGAAAGTCAAACCCAGCCCTCAAGGAAGCAGACACAAGGCACGTGGCTGGTGGCAGCGGCAACAAATGGCAAGTCATACTGAATGAAGTGACTGGATCAGCCCTGTCCCAGACAAACAAAAATAACCCTAAGCTGGTTTTTGACTGGGATTCATCAGGCACCCCATGGGACAGCTGTGTGGGAATACCTAGAGGTGACAGTTTTGTCCCATTCACAAATACAAAACAGCTTGGAGGAAGAAGGCCACAGGAGAAGGGGGATTTTTTTTAAAGCTTTGAAGTCACCAATATCTTATGAGTCTTCAGCATTTTCTCATGGGAGAATATCAAATATTTCTTACAAAATCTTACTTTAAAAGTCTGATTTTCTTAAGGAACTACCAAAATCCACAAACAACTGCCTCACTAACACAACATTCATACTTGACATTAATTTGCACAGGATTTCATACACCCTTGAAACTACATAAAGGTCCTTGCAAAGAAAAACATACATTAGAAATCTGACACAAATCCAGAAACTTTTAATTAGGTTAACGGACCAGCATTTTTGTGGAAGCAAAGAAATGTGATATCAAGAACTCTTAACAGAAAAATAGCTCAAGCTTCAAGGGCAGTAGTACAGACAGAGGTGCTGGGTGCCTGCTCCTGTGCTTGCACCCAGCAGGCTGAGCTTAGCTGCTCAGCCTTTAATGCAAACATTGCAAGAGAAGGTGGTTTCTGGATTCCTGTTCAGACTGCTACTTGCCCTTTCTATGCACATGCACAATATTGAGATAGAGAAGAATGTATTATTAAAAGCCAATTCTTCTGTACCATTGGCTCTTCTGAGATTTTTTTTTAATTTTTTTTTTAAGCAGTGTTGTAAATAATGACCGTTTCATCAAGTTGAAAGCAGGCATGCTCTAAGTGAGGCATGGTCAAGAAGATGAGCATTAGAAGTTCACCTCTGATCCCCTGCACAGTCAATGGAGAACAGGATGCAGAGCAAGCTTCAAAAACTGGGCATAATTTCTAAATTATTTATTTTTTTCTTATTCCTGTCCCTAAAGACACAGAAAATTGACATCTTAAAACCTGCCTGCCCAAGAAAACACCACGGCTGTCTACTTTTTACTACTGGATACTCTAGCATTCTGCAGACTTCCTAAAATTCGTAGTAATAAGAAAAGCCCTCAATAAAGGCAGAGTACCCATAAAGGACTAAAATTTATCACCTGTTATGAAAATACGGACAGCCTCAAAAGTTGTCCATCTTGGTCAGACTCTGAAAACCTCTAAATCACACTGTCTTACCCCTTGCCTCAGCTTGTGGTATGGTCAGTAGATGGACAGACTAAACATACTGATTTGTAGAGCAATCCAGTTCACTTGGTTGTTAACATCAGACTAGCGGGAATATGAAGCCAATGTCAAATAATTCAGGGACTTAAGCAGTAACAAATAGCTTTACAAACTCAAACTAGTGCCCACATTCATTACTACTTCTACCTCTAGGGCCATTCAGCTTCCAACTGGAGCTCATTTATCTTCATTGCATTCAAGTCCTAAAGCTGTTTGCAATTCTGAGGCACTAGCAGCTGTCCCAAATTCCAAATCCTCTGCCAGATGTCAGCAAAGGCAGTCCCATCCCACACAAATCTAATGTATGCTATCTTTCTTCCTCAACCACACACCTGTCAGTAGATCTATCAACAAGTGAAGTAATAGATTTCTGTATGCTTTTGCAATTGCTTCTATAAAAATCCCTCATCCCTTAAGCATAAATACAGATTGTACTGTGAATGAAGACAGCCTAGTCTAAAAATGTTTTTTTAAACCCAGAAAACCAAAATTACTTTTGATGACTGTCAATGACACTAAATAAGACCATAAACATATTGATTTGCTCTATGCTTCATTTTCTGGACAAACTTGCATTAAAAACTTCTTTCAGGTAAGGAACATTTCATTTTCTTCCCTGTCTCTTATACAAAGCCATCACATGTAAGTAAGCAAGCTTTGACATTTGTGGGGTCTTCATATACTCACTCTTTCAAAGGAGCCCCTTCAAAAGGTCTTCATACAAATTACTCTTGGGACTGGTTGTGATCATTTCACATTTCCCAATTTCTACGGACTTGTCTTCACTACTCATTTTTCACTACATACCATTGTACCATGATCAACACTATTTACTTGAATCAGGAAGGCCAATATCCTATTCAAATCAGTACAGCTTATTTTAAATCAGCCAACTTGAAGGCACTGTACAAACAGGTAATTCGGGCTACTCCTGGAAGGAAAATTACTGTGTCGTCTGCTAAACCAAGGGGATTATTAGCTCCAATTGCTCAGTTAGTGACTCTGTAAAACAACTGTGTTTTTATTTCAAATCCACAGTCTAAGCAAAATGGGGAACTCCTGGAGTCATCAATCCTTTAATAGCCCAGAGGGAGCTATTTCTACACAAATGCTTCATTTGTTACTAGACACATGAAAATTTAAGCTAAATATTGCCCACTTGCTTTTAATTTATTGTATCACCATTTAACTACCATGTATGTGCTTATAACTTTTACCTGAAATTCAACACAGGGGTTTTTCTTTGAAAATACTTTCCTGCCACTTTACTTTCTCATCTGAGCAGACCACATCTTTTCTGTAAAATGTCTGCTTCACCTTGAGGCAGTGAGAGGATATTTCTTCTTTTCTGTAAAGCTCACAACCTGCTTTCTGAGATGTTTTTCAACCTGATTAAGAAATACCTGCATAATAAATTATACTCAGGAAGGAGCTGCAAGCTACTGGTATCATATGCTTATACTCGATTTCACTGACACCCCTTTCATTTTGCATAACCTGTTTGTGCCAATTCCATCAGTAAAACCTATAAAACATTAAAACAACATGCTTGCACAAGTTACAAAGTGGACTTGAAAAAAAAAATCCATGGGGAAAAAAGAATACAAGTGAAGACTGCATAAAATACATGTTGAAGTCACCAAGCTAGTCCTTTACTGATGATAAAATGTGTTGTAGAAGTGACAAAGTACACTATCATTTTACAAAGGCCTAAGGCGTTTTAAACTTGAGATATAAAAGCATCATCGTGTGGGCAAAAAGCTATTTCAGGTTATGGTCAGAAAGACTGTGGAAGCTTTATTGACATACAGTAAAAGCTAAGACGATACAAAGAGAGTTTAAGAAAAGCTCTCTTATGTTTCCAGCCAGCACAGTTTCCTGATCAACTGGGTCATCACCTGAGCCCACAGTTTGTCACTGGAAAACACAACCAAAGGGGGTAAGAACTTAAAGCAGTCTGCTGGTTCAATAGTAGTACAAATCACTCCTGAAGCCATTAAAAGCATTTTCTAAAACCCTTTCATGCCATCACTCTGCATAAATAAATCTGTTGCACCAACTGTAGTGCTCTGGGCTCATTCACCCATACAACACCTCATGTGAAAGCCAAGCCAAATGTGCTTATAGTAGAAGAAAGTAATCTGATTTGCTTCCAGATTTAACAGAATTCTGAAAGGGATCCAGCAACTCATACCCAGTCTCAAGCATAACGTAGATGTTTTCCATGAAATAAAAACATGTCAAAAGAATAAATAACACACTACATTAATACTACTGTTCAGCAGTTCGGGGAAAATCTGATACAGTCCTGTTTTTGAGAAATAAAACAGCTCAGGGGAAATACTATTTCTCTGAACCAAGTATGATTATATAGTAGAGGTATTTACACTGCCTAAATGCAGGCTGGCTACTCCAGACAGCTGTCAAGCACCAGAACCTAATTTGGGTGTTCTTCCATGGCTCTTTGGAGGAGTCTCTCCCTTCCTTGGGCATGCAGGACACTAATAGAAGACCAAAATGCAGCAGTCAGCATGCCAAGACCCCTTTCTCTCTCCTGTTGACAGAGATCAGTTATGATTTGTTGATTTCACGGTGTCTTACACGAATATGGAACAGAAGCTCTAGAGCTTGCCACCACACAGGCTGCACTGCACGAAAGAGCACTCTTATGGCCCAGTGGCTCGAAACCACAGAGGACAATGACATCAGTGTTCACCATCAAGCACCTGGGGAAAGTGCCTATCTAAACATGTTAAACCGAAGCCACAACAGCCTCGCCTAGTTTCCTTTTTGCCCAAAGATTGTGATCAGACACCCATGAAAGTATTACATAGGTATTCCATCAAGCAAAACATATTTATGGTCACAGATATATGCTCAGTATACAATCCCCTACTAAAAAAGAATTAAAAAAATAAATAAATAAAAATTCCTGCAGGCTTTAAATATTTTAACATCTGCTCCCAAAAGAGACTTTCATCAAGCAGTTTTACTAAGTTATATAATAGAATATACAATTATTTTTTTTAATTAAGTTTTTTCACTAGAAGCCCTTATTATGCTTGAACAAGGAAATGCCACACTTGCTAATGACGCAGTTTCTAGTAAGAAAAAAAAGTGCTATTCCTTGGTATTCTGGTAGACATATAATGGGTCATGAGGCATGATTATATAATATCCAGACTCAAATACCCTAGAGTGTTTTAAATTGTCTTTATTCTTCCTTCAAAAAATATTTTTTAAATTACAGCAAAGCTTTCAAACTTGCTTATGTTTTTTATCTCATTTCTCTTTGTGCAAATACTTGAACCACTAAAAGATCCCTGGAGAAACTCTACCTGCGCTGAGCAACACAGTCTAAACACTGCTTGCCCCTGTTTGTCTAAGAACAGCTCTCCCAATCTTTCAAGATACAGTATTTCTCTTTCTTTAGATAATTGATAACACTGCTTTTATTCTGTGAACAGCTATCGGAGATAGTGTTAGAGATACAGATACACTTCTGCCACAGGTAAGTCCTCATTTCTGGCTAAACTTACATATTATATGAAGATAGACTAGGGTTAGTTTTCATGCAAGACAGATTTAGACCAAAAAAGCTCTATTAGCTGCTGTTGTGTCTGCAGAATTTTCCTGTCCTTTTCCCACTGTAACTTACTTCACAATGAAAACCGGCAAAACTTACTCCAAAGCACAGCACTGTTATTGCAGGCTTTAGAAGCTGTACCTAGAGAAGGGCCTGCCTGTTTAACCACCACCATCCCTTCATCAACAAACCTGTTTCAGAGCAGATTACACCCCTGTGGGTTGTTACATTTCAAAACTAATTACTTGCCTGCTTAGAACTGTGAAAAAGCATTGTCTGTGGAATCTGTCCTTTTTACTCTTGAAGAGAAGAATGGTAAGAATCAATTCTCTTGCTCTGTTCTCTTCCTTGCAGCATGTGCAAGGAGAGAAAGCAGAAATACTGCCAAAGGGACCCACCAGTCTGCACCGATTTCCTGAAAAATACCATTGGAAGTTACACTCCAAAACAGCTTCTACCATCCTAACAGGACGGAGAGGCATAAGACTCAGATCCTTCTTTAAAATTAAGACACCAAGAAGCAGAAGTTGTCAGTGAAAGACCAAGCAGAAAGAGGGACATGGTCAATAATACACAAAGCAGCACAGCAGAGCACGCTGCTGCACCAGGCAAACAGGGAGACGAGGTATTAGATAGCCCTTTCCTTGGAGAACATCCTACTCCTCGTATTCCTTTCTTGGCTCCTGAGTCTCAAGTAACTTTAGATTATGCTGAATGTTGCAAGCATCTTTTATACCCATATCCGATAGTAGCATACAGCATACCCACGGCAGGCAAAGACCTCTGAAGAGTAAATAACTAGTATCGCCCAGGAGTTTTTCCTTGCTGAGCACACTTGAACTTCACAGTTTCCGGATGCCAACCCAATGCTCCCCACAGAGCGGGTGAGCACGTGCCAGACTGGGAACAGAGGAGCCCAAGACGCCTTTCATTTCCATGGCTGCCCAAACTGGAGCATCTCCAGGTCCCGGAGAGGAGGGAGCCCATCTTTCCTGCACTGGCTGTGGCAAGGCTGCTGGCACCCGGACAGTGAGGAAGCGGAAGGCGTGTATGTGGAGCACAGCAGGGATGGGCGCCAGGCTCCAGGGAGGTGAAGGAGCAGACTGGGACAAGGGCATGAAACAGGAGGGGGAAAACGAAATGGGCATGGAAGGGAGCCAAGGATCCCAATGCAGTGCATAAAACAAGGGAGGAAAAAGGAAAAAGGTGACTGTGTGCAAGAGAAAAGCTGGACCAGGATGGGGAAGAGGGGCCAGGCAGGCAAGGTCTGGTCTCTGACAATGACTCTGAAAGGCAGGAGAACCAGCAGTTGAAAGATAAGAGAATAAGAAGCCAAGAACTGTAGAGAAGCCTCAAAAAGTGCAAAAGGATTTTCTGGAAGGGCAAGACAAACGAGAGAGAGGAAAAACATGTTCTTTGACAGAGGACTAAGTCCATTTCCTTCCAGAGCTGGGACCAGAAGCCAGCAGTCCTGTCCTGCACATGCTCAATAACACAGGTGCCTCCCCCTCTCACAGCGTAGCACAGAGGAGCACGATGGTCTGGGGCCACTGCCACTTACATCTCTCACCCCAGGGCCAGGAACATCCAGTGAGGGTGTACATTTTACAGCTGTTATGGCAGCTTTCGTTTGCAAACAGAACAGATTTTCATTTTTTCTTTGAGTAAGAGAAAATGGCATACCTTACAGGAAGACTAAAGACTCAGGAATTGTGTTAAAGCATGCCATCAAATCACAAATTACCCCTTCCTGTTCTGCACACTATAACCTTCATCAGTTTCCCTCCCTGGCCCTGCCAAAGACCACTCTGCCTCATTCACCACACAGGGGAGCACAGACAGTTATGGACTCAGGACTTATTTTTTAGCTCCCTGTTCTATCATTAAGGCTTATGAACTACTTGTACTCTGCTTTAAAGATAGAATTAACAATTGTCTTTCTACACTTTATGTATAGCAGGTTCTCTCCAAATGTACTTACTCTACTTTCATGATAATGTTGTGAGATGACGAAGCATTACATTATCCTTACTTCCTATATGGGGAATTACGGACAGAAAATCCAGATATTGGCTTGACTAGGAGTTTGGAGTCTAAATCCACTTACTGATCCAAGTCAAAGAGACTTAAGTCCAAAGACAAGCCCACTGATTCTGTATTCCCAAAATGAGACTCTCAGGGACAACTCACTCTTCAAGTATTTCACATCCCACAGCTTTCTTTACCCATGATTATAGGCCCTTTTACTTCAGGCTGCATCCAGGAGCTTGAGGCTTTTTTGAAAATTAGCCCACAGATCTCAAATTTCATGAAGAGTTTAACTATTATCTGGTTGTTTAAGCCATTTCTAACAACTCAGGAAACTGTGTCAAGAATTTAATCCAGTTCCTTAAAAGCAGGAGGACATCAACTCTCTTCAGCCACACTCCTCTTCCAATATCTGCAAAAGGCAAGAAAAACAAGACCTTTCTCACAGACAACAAAAAATAGTGCCTTGCTGTAGAAGGAGATTCACCATACTAAACAAACAAGATGGAGATCACAAAAGGGAGAAAAATGTAACTAAATAATTATGTCACCGTTCACAAAAAGGGAGAATTACAGCTTTTCACAATGGACTTCTGCTCTGCAACATTAATAATATTCTTTAAACAGAATCTAATCTACAATTATGTTAGAAATATTAAGATGCTTTGACTCCTTTAGTGACCATTAAAGAAAGCAAGTAAAATGACTGACCACCCTGAGAGTCCAGAAAACAGTATCCTTCATTTTCGTACCTTCTGAATATGAATACTCTTGATTTCTGCAAGATCTTCAAGTGAAGCATCTGCCTTCAAATAACACCTCATTATCCAGACAAAACAAACAGCATACAAGTTGATGTTTTTGGCATTGCTTTCACCTCGCCCACAACTTCTCTACTGCTGTAGACACAGACAACAGCCCCAGAGCTCCTCTATCTATACACCTCCTATCTCTGCTTCTAGCTGTCCTCCACCCCCAGATACATACACAGACACACACAGAGTCTCTGCATCTTTCAACGGAGGAGGTGAGCACTAATGCAAAGCTCTGGGCATGGAGCAGGTGAGCACTAATGCAAAGCTCTGGGCATATTTCAGGAGTACGCGCACACAGAAGCAAGCATTCCCATGTAGAGCATGCTGAGTGAAGCAAGAAAGTGGCTGGAAGGAACAAAAATGGATATAAAAGGGCAGTGTTTGAAACACAAGCATTTGATAGATGAAAGGGGAAAGAGATGATCTACTATTGTGCGCTGATGTAATATTACACAGGTTGATTTATGTAAATTTACACATATAGTATCCCCAGGGGTTTAAATCATTACAGCAGAAGGAAGGTCCACTTACTATGTAAACGTGTGCCAAGTATTAAAATTTTCCCCTCTAGCATCAGACAGAATTACACTTTCATAGGGTCACTTAACACGGCCAGGTTCTGCAATCTGGGCTGGCCTGCATGAAGCAGCCTGCACTTCGCCCCATGGAGCACATGGCAAAACATGGATGGTAGCCATCTTCTCATCCCTGGGGGCCTCTAGGAACTCCTTCAGCCTCAGTTTGGATTGAGAAATTGAGAAGTCACTAAAAATTAAAACACTGCACTACTAACCCTTATAGCAAGGAAGCCCTGTATTTTGTGGGAATCTCAGAGTGCCTTCTTCAAAAGGACGGCAAGCTCAGCTTCGCTCCAAGAGGAACAGAGTGGCTTTTCAGAACCACAACAAAACAGACACCCTAACGTGCCCGTGCCCCAAATACTCTGATGTTGAACAGGACCAGGTGGGTACCTGCCTCTGTGCAAGGCTGAGAACACACATCTCCCTCACCTATGCTTGGGGACTGCTTTTCTTTGGCTCTCCAGCTGCCAAAGTTTGAGACGCAAGTACTACAGAATATCACACAGAAGAACAGTAAAGTGTAGGCACGTGCTGCAGCTACCGAGTGCAATGCAGCACACAAACAACAGAAAAAGCTTCATAGGAAAACATAAAAAAATTCAAGTGTCAGGCTTTATCTGACTCTTCTACCCCTTCATACAAACACACTCCTGGAAAAGGTTTAATCTCTTCTGAATAGCAGTTCCCCCCTTTAGTTGCCCTAAACACACTTATGCTATGCAACTAGACAGGAAGAATTACTATCCACACTACCATATATCCTGTACCACCTTCTTCCTAAATATACATATTCTCCACATCCCATATGGTATATGGGAAAAGAATCCACAACTCCGATCAGTTCAGAAACATGGGAAAATTTGAAAGTATTTACAACCAGTAAATAAGCCAAGAAAGTGAAAGAAATAGCAATACTCTGCAGCCAATTCACTAACACGTTTACACCCTGACATCACGTCAGCCCTTTTCCATTTAGTCCTCAAAGAGAAAGGTTAGGGCACCCTGACCACAAAAGCAGGAGCAGGAAGAGAGAAAAGGCCTGGTACCAGTAGTAACACATACAAACCAATAAACTTACCACAGCCTCTCTCAGGCACTCAAAGCTCTGGTCATGAAGAACGGATTGGCAGAACCAACACCTTGTTTATCATACAAGACTGCAGGGGATTTTTCCTCCTTTGCAATTCAACACAGAACGCCTTCCCTTTGCTTCAAAACCTGTCACTAAAAGACGAGTTGCTAAGTCCGCTGTGCGGCTATTTACTTACTTTCCAACATAAACAGGCATGCTGTGCCCCTCAGGAGCTACACACTGAATATAGGCCCTGTAACTGAGTATCTCTACTCTTAGCTTTTGGCCCACCAATTCAACAGGAAGCAATGCAGGAAATCCAAGGCATCGGTGTGATTCCAATCAATGCCCTTCCTGTCTGGGGAGAGAGATCTAAAAGCAGCCAGGACTCCTGCTAACAGAAACAGTCAACACCTCTGTTTAAGGGGGGGGAGGAGGAAATTTAACTACCCAACCCAAAGCTAAACATAGTTTAGCTGGTACACATCAGAAGAGACCGTATTAACTGCCAGCCAGAATTCCACCTCTGTTTTTCTGACATACACAGACAAACAACATTGCTATCAGGAGGTAGTGAAGCCATGCCTAAGCAAGCTTTAAGGAAGCCAGCCAAGCCTGTGTAGCTGCCGTGCTGCCTCAGCAAGGGTACCAAGGAGAAGCAGTGGTCATCCAGCCTGCCTCCCCTAGCTCCTTGCTGGTGCAGCCCAAGCACCACTGTACACAAAGCACTTATTTAAAACGTATCCTGCTACAATTGCAGCCATGATCCTTAACCTGCTTGCAACATCCTAGTTGGGGGTTGCAGGACAGAGTTGCCCACTCATTAAAGCAGCCAGCCTGACTGTGGAAGAGGAGCCTGCTCAGGCTGCTAAAGGCACATCATTATGTACTCTGTATGTTTTTCCCTGCTGAGTACAGGGCAACGTCAAGGTTATAATTTTCAAAGGTATGCCTAGGATGGCCCCATACACAGCTTAGGCTATTGCACCGGCTCATAATAAGCTCCAGTCTACCAAAGCAGCACCACTCAAGTGTAAGAGACAGGGGCAGAAGGTATTAGCCTTGGCACACAAACAGGGAAGTCACTCCCCAATGAATTGGATACTACAATGAACTTTCCTCTTTCAAACAAAACATCAAACAAATTTGCTTGACCTGTCAGTCAGTAATTCCATAACAACAAATAGATACAAACATAAAAGGAAATTCCAGTTAGTTAGAGAGCTGGGAGAGGGAGAGAAGGGAAGAGAATATTCTTTCCTGTATCTATTTTTAGGCTACATAAGGCTGTCTGAAACCATGGCAATGAACCTACTATAAATCCCCGCACCAGCTCTGTTTTGTTTCCTTATAGACAAGGAAAAATGAGTGCGTACTACAGATAAAATGGTCTAAACCAGAAATTAGTCAACTAGCAGGCTACTGGAAATGCAGTTGTCAGTAATGAAAACGACTGGTTAAAAGAGGTATGAGTAGCTGATCAGAGAGACCTACTGCTCAACAATGAGATACCTAGCAAGAAATCCTTTACAGCTCCAATAAACGACACTAAAGAGGGGCCAGCCTCCAGACAGCAACTCTCCACCACCACCACCATCTGCTTCTGGGTATATTTTGACACCAACAGTTGCACCTTTAGCATCAAGATTTACTCTTCAGGCTGGTCCCCATGATCAAGCCTGGAGATCCATGTCCAGAGCCTAACACTGCCTTTCCTCTGTGTCAGAGGCAGAACTATTTGCCAGGCTGCCTTAGAGAGCAAAGATGATGGTTCTGTCCTGGGGTCCAGGCTCAAAAGAACAGATGAGACAGTGGGTACCAGGCACCCAAAGGCTGTGACTGCTTACCCAATTGCTTTGGCTAGCTGTACTCAAAGTTCCCAAGGAGTGTGCAAGCCTTCCTACACCCAGGGAGAGTTTCTGAAAAAGAATGGTGGGGCTTGAGCTGAACAAGTGCAAACATTATTGCAAGAAATGTAGAAAATAAAAAATATCCTACATTTGTATACCTGCTGTACAATTACACTCAATATAATTGCCATCAAAGGCAGAACAGATGTCAGAGCCTGCACCACCTTCAATAGTGACAGGGAATACTGTAAGTCTCCCCTAGGATTGTAAAAAAGAACTTGGATTTGTATTCTGTTTGGTTTAAAAGGGGAAAATACCACCTTCTCATTTATCCTACCCCATGACTTATATATGGGGTTATCCCACATTATTCGATATTGTGTGAAGAATTAGAGCAACCATCTGGTAAAACTGTGGCTCAAAGAATCACCTATATGTAATTTTTCTAGTGCTGCTTATTAAAAAGAAGATAAGAGTGAGAAGGAAACTAGCAGGCTTGCATTTTTTTTATGTATACTCCTTAGCTTTGGAAAAGCTGAAACAAGCAAGTGGGGGAAAAATACTTTGTTCTTTTGTCATTTAAATGAGACTAAAATCTATCCACAGCTAAATGTTCAGAGATGTTAATGTAAGCATCAACAATTTTAAATAAATATTTTAAAGCTAATAACTTCCATTAACACGTTTACCTCTGCTGCTGAAATAACATTCTGTAGTCTTACATGGCTGCAGGTATCAAATTCATCCTCATTTGTAATCCTCTGCCATGGACAATAGATTGGCTGACAGACTGTGCTGCTTTGGATGACTGAAACATCCTACAAAACTCAGCTCTACCTTCATAACAGCTCTGCTTAGTATGTGGAGGAGGAAGACAGAAAACATACCTATCTCAAGACAGTTAATTAGATACCCAGCTCTTTAAAGACAGACATCCCAATTATATTTGATTCTACAGGCTATAAAGTTTTTTACACTTGCATATATCAGGAAGAAGAGGAAAGGAACATCTGTAAATGTATAAAACTGTTACTCAGCAACAGTAAAGGAAAAAAACAAAACCATCACAAAACCAACACATAAAAGCAAGAATGCTGAAAACATCAGAAAATGTGAGCTTTCTTCTCAGCGTGGACCACAGAGGACAGGTAGTCTCTTTTGCTCAGTGTGGTTACAGCACACATCACCTAGGCAGTATCAGCTTCCCAGCATTGCTAAGCAACACCACGCCACATTACCTCAATTGATTCAAGGCAGGCAAGTTAATTCCAAAGCCACTGAAAAAGGTTGAAACTAGATAAAAACGGTTGTGCAAACCTCACACACAAAAGCCAGGATCCTGCACAGTCAGAGCAAAAAGCAATTAAGGAAAACTATGTGGGAGACACACATACACAATCTGAAGCAGAATAAAAAACACCCACATACAGAAAGACAGAAGAAAGGGAAAAATGAAGCAGAGAAGAAAGGAAGAAAACAGTACTGCTGTCTCATCTCAGATATTCTGAGACTAGAACGATGAAATACATCTTTCTTTCCAGGGAGTGAAAACCAGAAAAACAGCCAGAAAGCCATTAGAGACATGGGAGCCTAAGTCTGATCCGCATAACAAATAAAACTTGCACACAATTGAGGATTTTTGTTACTAATATTGAAGATCAATGGCAGGAAAACACTGAATTTTTGAACCGCTTCAAAATCAAACTGTACATAAACTCTTCTTAACAATAAACATCTTCTCCTTCACTCTGATCCTAAAATCTATGAATGTCTTATACATTCAAGAGCTGTATTAAAATTTTGCTATTAATATAATCCAAAACAAAGTAATACACATTAATATACTAAATAAATCCATTATCTATGAAAAAAAACTTGAGAAAGTTCAAATATAAGTTTATTTTCGTTGAAAATGAAATTTTTTTGAGAGTGATAAGGAATGGAAACAACAACATTAAACCATACCTTCCATGCAATAAAAGCCTACTTTTATATATACGTACAATTATTGTCATGGCTTCTGAACCTGCTTAAGCCACCATAAACCAGGATAGAGGAAGAAAGAGATGCTCACCTCTGGCCACAATTCCTGCCTTCCAGCAGCCTCCTTCTTGCCAGCTCCTGTTTCACATATAGGAAGCAGCTGAGGTAGCAACATGGGAGAAGGAAGGTCTGCCTACCTACCCAAAAGGTCAAGGGACAATGGAGAAAAACTGGCCACCACTCTCCTGAAATGCAGGAAAACGCAAGGTGTGTATGGGAGCAAGAAGACTGTCAAAAACACAGGATGCTTAGATCAGGCTTTAGGACCATCAACAGGCTACCAGAATTAGATGCTATTCACCCAGGAATTTTAAAGGCACTCCAACACACAACCACTGAACCATGCTATCTTCCCTCTAAGACAAACTTATCAAACGAGATATAAAAAGCTGAGGATGTGCTCCCAGTATTGATAAAAGGGCTCCAGGGAACGACAGGCTGGTATCTACAGGCTCACCCCTACACTAGGAAAATTGATAGAGATTTTAAGAACAGAACTAGCAGGTGAGCAAATAAATTTACTTGTGGAGTGCCATCACAGCATGGCCTCTTCTACAAGAAACTTGCCCTGACATACATAGATAAGTGTGGTATGTATGATATATAGTCTGTGCTTGGATCTCTAACAAACCTTTGACAATGTCTCTCACCACAGGCTCTTAAAGAAATTGAACTGTCATGGGATAAGATGGAAGGTCTTTCTGGAATTAAAAACTGTCTAGATGAGAAGAAACAGGACAGGAGTAAATAGCCAGTTTTCACAATAGCTCTGGTTTTGCATTTGTGTTAATATATTAATTATTTATGTGGAAAATGGAGGAAGCAGCAGGATGACAAAGTTTGTTGGGGATTACAGAATCAAAAGAACTAACTGTGAGGAGCTGCAGATAGATCTTTCAGGTATTCATAGACACACAACACAAAGTAACACCCAATATAGTGAATGGAAACCTTGGAGCCACCACAGTTTAATTAAACTGAGGAACCACTCACTCAGACAACAAAGCCCAGTGCCAGTGAGGAGAGCAAAGGGAATGTGCAGGTCAAAGATATCCAATGCAGCAGGGAATGCCACTGTGCCACTGCAAATCCTCTGTGCAGCCTGGAGCTGTGCCTCTGAGCAACCTTCATTGGAGAATGGTACAGCAAAACATGAAAAGGTTCAAAGCAGGGTGACAATGATGGGGAAGTCTGGAGCAGCTTTATCCTAAGAACTAAACAAACGAGCGCTTTTAGATTAGAAGGGGAGGTGGGTGAAATGACAGACATAAAACCATGAATGGTGTTACGAACAAAGCAAATAGGAAACCATGTCTCAGAATAAATGAATTAGGCAGTAGAAAATGAAGTTTATCAGGCAGCTTGTTTAAAAACATGAGGAAAAGGAGGTACTTTTTCTATACTACAATTAATTGCAGAACCCATTGTCACAGGATGTTGTGAAGGCAAAAATTAAAATCAGATTAATGCATGATTAGCTGTATTCATAAAAGAAAGTCTGTCAAGGACTGTTAAACAAAGGTGCTGACATTACTTTCTTGCTTCAAGTCCTTGAACTGCAGCCTGCCAAAACCTAGGAGGAATCACTGTCTTCCTTAACACATTTTCCCCTAAGTGTTACTACTGGCCATTAATAGAGGTAGGATGCTCTGTTAAACTATCTGGAGACATCGGGGCTAAATCCCATGTTACAGGCCCAGGAATTTTCAGCGAGATGTGCTGTGCTGGGAAGCCCCATCTTTTGATGTCTGTCTCCTAAAGCATTGCCTTTTCAACTTCCTTCTTGAGGGTTCCTGCCAGGCTGTGCAGAAACATCCATAAGCGGCACCTGCTGAAACCACAAATCGGACAAAGACTTGCTTCCTATTGGAGAGCTGCAGGTCATTACGCATATCCCTGTTACACAAAGACAGCTGTGCTACACATTTCTAGACTGGGTTGGGTGATGCCAAACTGTAACTTTGCCTACATTAAACAACTGCATTTACCTACTTCTGATTTGTGTCCCAGTACTAAAAACCTCATTAGAGTTGACTTATACAAGAAGAGCTCCTGTTCCCCGCTTCAGGTGGCTCAGCTCAATTACAGTGCTGTGCTAATGAATTTGAAAGTCATTTCAGAAGTTGCACAGTTTCTGAAAGGCAGTAGCAGAAGGGAATGAGGAAGATGAAAGAGGAAGAAGAACGAGATCACTCTACTTCTGCAGGGATTCAGAAGCAGATCAGCAAGGGAAGGCACTATAACAGAATTAAAGCTCGTTCTGCCTTCGTGTCCCCCACCACTCACACAGCTCTCTGCCCAGGCACCTCCTGAAATGGCTGGCAGGCAAACTACGAATTTGGGAGATGTCAAGAAAATGGCCTCTAGATGAGATTTATGAGGCATTAACAGATTTATGGAGCCACTCATAAGGTGAGATAAATGCCCACTTGCACAGCCTCACCACTACATTATAAATCCTGTTATATTTTGTGCCTACCAGCTAATCTATTGAATTTCTCACTTGTTCTTAAAACCATCCTTAAAATGTCTTGAAGTATATAAACTTTGGCTCCCTTTCAGAAATACTAAGTGAGCTTTCAGTGCAAAGTGAATTTGCATTTTCAGTATTAGCCACTTTTAGCTCAAATACCTAGAAAATATTTACAGCTTAGGTGTGTTATTTATCTTGGGAGAAACAGAGCTGAAAGCCAGAGAAACTCCTTCCTCTGGGAAGCAGAAATCAGTCATGCAGAAACTTCCAACGTGCAATCGCTTTCCAGATAGCAGCCTGCTCATTAAGATCTCTCTTGCCTCATACACTCACTCTCTGCTTCCACACACCAACTCTTAAACTCTTCTATTGTGTTCTGCATGCAGGCACAAAAGGTTTCCAATCTAATTTAAAAACAAACACACACAATCAAACAATAAACCCATCTCTTCTAACACTGACATTTTAGCTGCCCCATAGCTTCTACAGAGGGTGGTGGTTTTCCTGTTCTGTACAAATCCCTGAAAGCCACAGAGGCTGGAGATCACCTCCATCCACTGTCCAGGCCCTCAGCTGTACAGTGCTGACTACATGAACCTCCAGATAAAACCACAGTCTGTTCCTACTGGCTCCAATGACAGACTTGCAGCAGAATAGTTGCCCACATTTTCCTTCCTGTGCCAAAGATAACACTAGCTTATAGCATGGTATGAAATATATCTGAGTAGATTCTTAACAGAGCTCGGTCACTGATCTGCCTTATGCTGTTGTGTGAGGAGGTCGACTCTTCTTTGAGATACTAGCACCACTTGTCAGATGGCAGTCAGTCAGTCTGTCAGTGCTTATTTTATCATGTTCTTGGACTTACTTGTCTCAGCTCAGTGATTATCTCACAAATTTCAATGCTGGAACTAAGATGACTGATTCACTGACTCACCCCTACACTGCCACTGTGGTTTCAAAACTGTCACTTATCTCGCCAAAGTACAACTCCATCCAGAACATCAACACCACCAAACTGCAGCCCGACCTCTTGTGATAATGCTGCATTCCCACAACACTCTGCCCTACCTAAAGTTTCTGCAAAACCATCTAAGAATTTGGACTTCCAGTCTTGCACTTGGTAACTCATTTCTCTTTGCATGCCTTTGAGCTCCTGCTAATTCTGAGACCACTTCTTAAAATAAAAGCACTGTTGCTTTGCTTTCAAACAGAAGGAGACGTCTCCATGAACATTTCACTGGTACTACTCTGTAACTTACTAGTGCTATACACAGATCAGAATATATGACTCCAGATCATTTAATAGCAGGTAAGTCATTATTCTGGGGCCATTTTTAGCCGACCAGTCCAACTGGACAGGCATTTGCCATTAGAAGCCCTGAACAAGACTTCCTGTAGACATTGAAAATCATGCTGATTCAATCCCAAGATTGATGTGCCATGAGGCACTTTTATGGCAAGTATAACAGATTCAGGAAAACCAGACCTCATTAGTATGGTCAACTGTGTAGTCCAAACAGAAGATATTTGAAAACTATCTTACAAAAGGAAGAGGAAGCCAGGTTTTCCCCTCTAAGCCCAGAGGTCTGTACTACCTTATTCCATGCTCTTCTGCTTTCAACACTAACTCTTACCCTTTTGTACTAAACATATAGTCAAAATATCAACCTTAACAACTTCCTCTGTATAACAGACCTATGAAGTTAACGCTAAGATATACTGTCCATCCTGGGTTTTTTCAGCCCCTGAAATTCCTTTCACGTTTCCAATTTCATCAGCTTATGACCCTGGTATTTTTCAAACAAACCTTATGAAGGGATGGAAACAATGCTGCACCAAGCTTCACAGCCTTCTGCATGATGTCCTGACCAGCAGGAAATTTTGCTGTAACAGTTCACACTTTGCCTACCACCAGGCATATTCTTCACAAGCTGTTTTCAATGTACTACTGCTTGGAAGGATACTTTGGGGATACTACACCCCCTGCCCCCATTTGTTTCTATATACAGCCCCTTGACTTTGCTCCTTTAAACGGCTAAGTGCTCCAGACAGCTTATCTACAAGTGTCTCGGCAACCACCAACCCTCTTAGGTATTCAGGTTCAATTTGCAAGCTGAACTGCTGCAGCAAATAGTATATTTCAGAGCCCCTGGTTCCATGATTTTTAATATGCTGCTTTGTGTTTTCAGGAATTGTTCAGCACCAAGAAGTCAGATAATTAAGCCAACCAGCAGCAGTGCTCCAGCTGCTCAGGCACAACCCTCTGTGTTTGTTCTCAAGACCATTGTTAAGGGAAAAAAAAAAAAAATCTTTCCAAGACTATTGTCTCACCTAAACAAAAGATTATTTTACTGCCCACACATTTAACACAAATGAAAGCTATCTGTCATTCCACTTATCTTTGGGAGAGTCAGTAAATACCCATAAATCAAAAATTAATATTCTGGGAACTATTGCCATCAGTATGACAATCCTTTCTAGCTCTAACCACAGAAAGAGGAACTACTTAGGTTTTTGTATTGTTAAAGAAGGTCAGAATGTATCTATGCAAAGCAGCCAATTTCCACTATTGAGTAATATCCAAATAGCATCCAAGCAAAAATTTTAAAAGTCTCCCTAGTGTAAAGCTAAGGCTTGCACATAACCACAAGGGAAGCAGCTAGGGGAAGAGAGGAGAAGAAGGGCATGAAAAAACACTGCAAAGCCCCATCACATCACCAAGAATGTTTCTTTATCCTCTGGCTTCACAAAGACCTGAAGGGAAAACAGCCTTGGACTACAAACAAAAATAGAGCCTGGAGACTGGACTTAGCTCCTGATCACTGAAGTTCAAGTATAGGCCTTTTCAGTTTCATAAAGCGTATATGAGATTCATCTTGAGTTTGTTTTCAGCCTTGCCTCTGCTGAAGAAGTCTCTTTAACATTACAGGGTATGGCAGGTCTAGATTCCAAGCATCCTTTGGTCACACTCACAGAAAAAGTCTCCCCAGTCTCCGCAAAGAGAGTTCAGTAGTATGAAGGGATCTGCTATTGCTTATGTAAATGACATTTTTCTGAAATAGGTTTTTAAATAAACTGTCTGCTCCCTTCCTCAAAAAGTTGAGGTTATCACAGCAAGGAGACAAGTAGAAAATAAACAAACCCACAACAGTACACAGTTTCCAGGAATTGTGCTTGGGAGGATCTGTTCGTAGGTTATGTCATTCTTCACCTCAATATGTGAAATAGCAGAAAATTCAAGTTCACATGTGTAGGGGACAGGAATCCCATCTGAATACACTACCAGCCATGCACAAAGTAGTCTGCAGGGGAAATCAAGGTGAAAATCTCTCAAACACAGACAAGCATATCAAAAGTACATCTAAGGCTCATACATCTCGTAATTTCCTGTTCCAAGTGAAAATATTCATAGAATCATTGAATCATAAAATGCATTGGGGTGGAAGAGACCTATAAAAGTCACCCATCAAGTCTGACCTTGAATGTCTCCAGGAATGGGGCCCTGACCACCTCCCTGGACAACCTGTTCCAGTGTTTCACCATCCTCATAATAAAGAACTTCGTCCTAATGTTTAATCTAAGTCCACCCTGCTCTAGTTTAAGACTACTGGCTCTCATCCTATCACTCCATGCCCACATAAACAATCCCTCCCCAGCTTCTTTTCAGGTACTGGAAGGCCACTATAAGGTCTTCCTGGAGCCTTCTCCAGACTGAGCAAACCCTACTCTCTCAGCCTGTCTTTGTAGAAGACGTGCTCCAGCCCTCTGATCATTTTTCTGGCCCTCCTCTGGACACACTCCAACAGGTCCCTGTCCTTCTTGTGTTGGGGGCTCCATAGCTGCACACAGTACCCCAGGTGAGGTCTCACCAGGGTAGAGGGGCAGAATCATCCCCCTCGACCTGCTGGCCACACTTATTTTGATGCAGCCCGGGACACAGGTGGCCGTCTGGGCTGCGAGTGCACGTTGTTGGCTCATTTCCAGCTTTTCATCCACCAGTACCACCAAGTCCCTTTCCGCGGGACTGCTCTCTACCACAACATCCCTCAGCCTGTACTGATAATGAGGATTGCTCCTACCCAGGTGCAGGACCTTACATTTGGCCTTGTTGAAGATCATGAGTTTCACATGGACCCACTTCTCCAGCTTGCCAAGGTCCCTCTGGATGACATCCTGTCCCTCTGGCACATTGACTGCATCAGTAAACTTGGTGTCATCCTCAAACTTGCTGAGGGTGCCCTCAATCCCACTATGTCAATGATGAAGATATTAAAACAGCACTAGTCCCAGTACGGACCCTTGAGGGACACTACTTGTCACCCACCTCCATCTGGACATCAAGCCATTGACCATTACCCTCCGGATGCGATCGTCCAGTCAATTCCTTATGCACCAAACCCATCCACCCACCAAATCTGTTTATTTCCAACTTAGAGAGAAGGATGTTGTAGGGGACTGTGTCAAAGGCCTTGCAGAAGTCTAACTTCTATATTCTAACTTCCATATTCTAACTTCCCAGGCTAGGATTAGTAGCAGTAGGAGTATCACAAGGCTTGTTTGAAAAGAACTGGTTGGTTTTCTGCAGCAAAGCACAAGCAATAAGAAACACACACCACCCAAACCCCCCCCCCCCCATCTTTCTATGCATCTGTCCTTCAACACTTAAGAAAGATAAAGTTATGTCATAATCTGTGCCTTGGCAGAGTTCCTTTCTACTCACCTCCGTGGCTGAATGAACACATGCTCTACTAGTACATGATCTTGGGGAATAAAATAAAAAAAAGAAAGGGGGGGGGGGAGAAGAGAGACAGTATAAAACTATTTTTTAAGTATTTTTAGGTAATTTAATGGTCCAAATGAAAGATAAACCAAATGGCTGAAGTCATTACTGGAAAGTAAACATATTACGAAGCACAAAACCTTACATTAAAATTGCTTTTTTCTTCTTCTTCTAGAATTGAATTTCTATTCATCGGTACATCTCAAAGATTCATTTGCAATTAAATATAGTCTTTACATTTTCTTTGGTACCTGTTTTTCCATAACCAGCAGGTTACACAATATTGACACATTATTCTAAGCGTTACACAGTCCTACTTACACTTACTGCTTTTACGCCTTTTGCCTTAGAAATCAGCAGTGCATTTGTTTCTTTATATCGAGATGTCCATTTTACTGTGGCTTTCAATACACAGCATTTGGAAGGGAGTAAACTTAAACCACTAAGATGTTTAAAAAGTCACCCTAAAAATACATCAGAAAGAGAAAAAAACTCTACCACAAACCAGATTACTATTCAAAACAGAAAGATCTATTGTACAACAGAGAGATTAAGATTTGGTGACCGTGATTAATTTTCCAGTTCACTAATGGTCAAATTTACTGAAACATCAAGAAATTCTATTAGGTACCTAAAAAACATTAAGTCTTAGAGATACCTAATTTGCATGATGCCTTCAGTTAGATACCTGAAGTTCTTTGTGTGCTTCAAGCTTTAATGCACATCATCCTAATTGTCTCCCATGCAATTATTTTGCTTATGGATTACAAAGGACACAGGAAGAACAAAAAGCTTTCCTATTTTCTGAGCTCCCAGATGAGTACTTTCAAAAAGAAAGTATTCTCTCTGCATCTGATAGCTAAATTGAAAGCAAATACATAATGCAAAAGCTTTTCTGCTTCTCAAAAAATGAAAAGTACTTACACAGGGAAAGCAGAACTTTATCCAGTGTAAAGACATTAAAATAGAGATCTAAAAAATGTAAAGGATAGCTCCCCTTCAGTTGTTTTATATATTTTAAATGACTATACACAATGAATACAGCAAATGACAATACAAAAGGTGCATCTATTGACCTACTTCATTTGAGAAGTCATTGACACAAAGTGTATTCGATAAGTGAAACTAACACATACAGGTAAGGCATTCCCATATGTAGAAATTACAGTTGAAATTTAATTTGTCCATTTTATTCTGAGGAAGTTTTAAAAAAGGACATCTACTTTTTTTTTTTACTTTTTTTTTTCCCCACCTTGGTGTCAAAGTGCTCACTGTCCACAGCTTTGCTACTTCACAAGCTTTGTATTAAACATTACAGCCATCTCACATTGCTGATTTCAAGTTAACGTTTCTAAGTCGTTACTTCCAAACTGAAACAATTTTACTCAAAATCCTGATGAAATACTAGCAGACTGCTGCCAGCATTCAGGATCTGACCTCTCATTACTATTTAAAAAAAATGCATTCCAGGAGCTCAACATTTTCTTTGCCAGTTTCTCAGTGCTTTCACAGCTCATCGTTTCAGTTCCCTCAGAACTCGTGCTGCTGCTGCAGCAGGGATGGCTCAGCAGCCTCCAGTCTGTCTCAGCAGAGCCCGCACACTTCCACAGGGCTCCAAGGAGGCACAGGAAGAGACACAGCATTCAGCAGCCATAAAACCAGTGCTCTGCCTCAGTCAGCCCACACAACACTGTAAATTGACTAACCCATCTATGCAAAAGTAGCATGTAAGAACTCTAGGACACTTCAGAAAGGGATGTTTCCTCCCTTGCTTTGGAAAGTAATGGTGGTTTCCATGTTTCTGCTTTTGGTTGTTTTGTAAGGTTACAAAAGTGAAAATATGACTTAGTTTCTCTTTTCCTATCAGCAGAAGCTCAATTTCAAGCTGCATGCAGCTAAAGAACATCAACCTTTCTAGCTTACTGTGCAGAAAAGGATGTGCTCAGCGAGATGATTACCCAGGAATCAAGGACAGAAGAAGCAGATGTTGGAAGAGAGTCCATTTACCTAAAGAGAGGCATGGATGCCCTTCCTTCCTCATGCCACTCCAAGAAGTGGCACCTGGAATATTTCTGCCTGAAAGAGATGCTTCTGCAGAAACCAAGACTGTAGAGAGGCAACTTGTGTCAGCTTTTCAAGTACTTACAAAATGGTACCAATGAGATTACAAGACTGTTATAACAACTTCAAGTTTTAACTGACCAGCTAGGGTAGTACTTCAGTGGACGTAAAAGCAATCCCTGGAATGCAGACAAGTGATCCACTTGCACACAGCAACTCGTATGTAGAATAAAAGGTTCACATCAGAAAGTATCTGAAGTCCTAACTATGCTAAAATAAACTCTACATACAAATCAGTCTATTTCATTTCCAGACTTGCAATAATTTTTATAAGCACTATTTGCTGTTACAGATTACAGAAACAGAACTAGTTTTGTGCAGTATCTGTACCACAATACTGACAAGCTACCAACACACTTAATCTTTGCAGTAAGGGACTACAGGGAGAAAAAATAAAAAGAGGCCATATGCAACACTAAATGCTGGTGTCTAGCAAGCCCTAATTTTCTCCTTCCCCCAGTAAGATTTCCCTAGGTTACCTTTGGCATGCCCATGCAGTGCAGCAAGGTCAGCAGGAGTGTCCCACGGACAGAGGATACTATGCATCAGTTATAAGCCCTGATCAAGGCCAAACCCTCCAGTTTCACCATTCTCATTATCTCCTGGGTTTCCTCTGATGAATCCTGGTTTCGTCCCCATTTACCCTTCTTGAATAAAAGCACGAGTCTTGCAACTACTAAGACTAGTTAGTAGTTAAGGAATATTAGCTATGTGGACAATTTGGGGAGGCTAATGGTTTGGTTCTCATCTGTCTGAAGTAACCGAGATGGGGAATAGGACAAACAACTACCCATGAAGTTGCTAGATCTTGTAAGTTAAGGAACAAAAATTTTTTGGTTTTTTTTTCATGGAAGACTATGTAATAAAAAAGTATGGGCATGATTATTCAATCCTTTTAAAGTCTTTTCCCCCCCAGTTAGTAAATTCTAAGTATGAAGAACCAGCAGAACAGCCAAATGCAATATTGCTGTAAGGGAAATAAATACAGTGTTACCCACAGCCTTCAGCTTGCAGAGTCACTCTGACTTTTTGCATGTTTTGCAAAAATAAAATATCCTTTAGGCAGCTCTCTTAATGGATTCATTCAGTAAGGAGTCTTCAAAGTTGCATTCATCTAATAAAAATGAGTTGCTGTCTGAGTCAGTAAGGCATCCGTACTGTCAGGCAGCAGAGAACCTCTGTTAATAGATGTAAGGCACAGTGGCACCTTACTGAATTCCTGTAGTAAAGTCAGGCTTGCTTGAAGGGTCTAAGAATGATCAAAAGTACATAAACAAACTCCTTATTAAAGTCAGTTTTTAAAAACAAGGGTGACACTCTAAAGCTTTCATAGTCTAACACACTTCTAACATCTTACAGAACAAAATCTACACTCCACTAACACTTTTGGTATTTTACTCCCTTTTTTTTTTTCTCTAGCATACCCAAGAAATTCCGGAATACACTTCTGCTATCATCCTTCTGCTCAAAAAGCAGACATACTAACCAAAATAGGTCATCATGTCTTACTAACACAGATAAAATGACTCAGTATATGGTAACAAAAGGGAACCTTGAGATTATTAATCACAAACTGCTTTAGCTCAGCATAAATAATGAGTAATTACATTTCAAGAAAATGTATAGAATATTTATATAACATGAACAGTCAGTTACAGAAGAATTATAATTCTGTCATTCTAATTACTAAAATTCCAAAGCAGAGAGACTGACAGATCTACTAGTCCAGTAACTAAGTTACACACAACCTTTCTGGAAGGCCAATTGCCATGAAGATAAACCCCTGCACAGCCAGTCCTCCTGAAGGGCTCCATCCCAGGGGTAACGCTTTGTTCTAGAACTGGATGACCTAGAGCAGAACAAAAGCTTCCCAGGGAACCAAGGAGACTGCCATGGCAGAGCAACAAGGGTACGAACTGTTTGCAGGATAAAGTGTAAGAGTGTTTAAGGGATGTAGTGTACAAAGGGAGTGGGAAGTTAAGAAGAATTAGAGCAGTTTCACAAAGGCCAGTTTACCAGCAGGAAAAATCCCCAACAGCAAGACCGTAAACCGAGGAGTAGACTTTTAATTTGTTTTTCTTTTAATGGAAGCAGTGATATTTAAGACATCTGAAAGAAGCCTGAAGAAAAATATCAGTCCTTATAGGGAGCACCCTTGAATCAGACTATGGATACAGAAAAGAAAATTTAGGACCACTGCCAAGAACCAACACTGGCTCAAGCCTGTATTTACCTAAAACTTGTCCTTCAGACAATCACTGAAAATACTCTGCAGCCGATGGAAAGAAAAGGAACCTCATGCTACAAATCACCAAACAAGAACTGAAGCAGGTGAAATCAAGAGTAATTATCAGTCACAATATAAGGTTTTATCCATAAAATATAAGTGTTTACTATTCAAAGTGCCTAATCTGTTAAGTGACAGGAAAAGACATTGACTTGCAAATCCATGAAAAAAAAAATATCCTCTCAGTGGAAAAAAATTTGCTGAATAAAATAAATAAATTAGGGACATGAGTAGTCAGATTGTCATAGAATCATAGAATGGCTTGGGTTGGAAGGGACCTTAAAGATCACCTAGTTCCAACCCCCCTGCAGGGACACCTCCTGCTAGATCAGGTTTCTCAAGGCCCCATCCAACCTGGTCTTGAAGACCTCCAGGGAGAGGGCATCCACAACCTCCCCAGGCAACCTGTTCCAGCATCTCACAACCCTCACAGAAAAGCACTTTTTCCTAATGTCCAACCTGAATCTCCTCTTTAAGCTTCAAACCATTGCCCCTTGTCCTCTCACTACACACCCGTGTATACACTCCTTATAGCTGATATCATTTCTTAAAGTTCTTAACCCTACGGTACAGAACCAAAAAAAAAAAAAATAAAGTTAGTTTTATAGGGCCATCAAAACCTCAGACAAGCCTCTGAAGATGTGCATTCCTTCCTTACTCTTAAGAAAGCATAGGACTAATGGAAAAAGAATATTACTCAAAACTTGACTACTTACGCTATTTAGAAAGATGTAAATGAACAGCTAACAAGTTCCAGGGCTGTATCAGCAACAGTTTTGGCTATAAACTTTCTGAAACTTTACAAAACATAAACAGTGTGTCCTTCCATCACATTTACCTTATTAATGGAAGAGAGAAATACAAGTATTATGAATAAATACTACAGAATGCTGTTACAGGTAGAAATTGCATTAAAAAGGGGGCTGGGAAATAAAAACATGCGTAGAATTCAAAAGGAAAAACAAGTAAATACTGTACAAATAATCAATATAGCCAGGCTTGCAGAACACCAAATAATTCTTACCACCTGAAAACCTGACAAATGTAGCATCAGTAACATTCCAGGAGTTAATTCAGATAGCAGACTCTTCACCCTTTATTTCAAGAAGAAAAGCCGTATCTAGTGAATACATTTCCCTAAGCCCAGCCTTACAACAGTGACAGTATTGTTGGGTATATTTTTTCTCACAAACTGTCGTTAAAACTAAGACCAGAGGAATGGTCCTTCTCCCAGGACTGCCAACAGCAGCACACATGATGTGCAGAAATAGAATCACAGAAGCTCAGTTTACATCATGTTTTTCTTTCAGCCTGGAAGAAATTCAGCCTTATTAGTGAAAAACACAGATACTGCTAAAATACTGAGGGTATACAAACGTAGGAATTTCAAGGAGGGAAAGGAAGGGGAAGCAAAGGCACAAGGAAATGGGTTGTGTTCTTCCCTCTACCGTGAATTAATTGCATATTGGGTAAGGATAATTCTCTGCAATGTTCCACGAGTTCAAAGGTCAAGACTTGTGCCTTTCAACTGTCCCCATCAAATCTTATTCCTTGAAGAAAACAGCCTGAACTTGTCCCATAGCACGCACACTCTCAAGCTTAGGGGTTAAGGAATCTAGCTCTTCACAGTGTAACATTGGCATTAGGCACAACCAACACAGCCCTCAAAGCTGAGCTCTGTAACAGCACACTTAAATAAGAAGTGCAAACAAGCAACATGCCAAGAGCTTCTAGAGGCTATTGTGTCCATTCCAAAATACCAGCAATGTGGTACTAACACAATCATATTCACTGTGTTAACATTCAAAGGGCTCATTTCACCTGCATTGCTGTGCAATTTAATTTAAAAGCAGAGCTGGTCTCTTTTGATGCTTTTAGAGCATTGATGGGGGACAAGCCTGGCCCCACTGCAAGCACCCAGCCAAGAGGGAGCCCCTCTGTCCCCATGCCCAGTTACAGAGGAACCACTCCAGCCACTGTACCAGGGATCAAAAAATCTTGCTTTCCCAAATGCAGAACTGCAAATCACATAAGGTAGAGTCCTCAAAACAAGCACCAGGGTCGTTGGTATTCCCCCCTGCAGTCCCTCACAGCATGAGCAATTTGATTAAACTTCCTCAACAGAAGAGCACTAAATAAACACCGTAAATTAAACAAAACTATGTTGATGATCCAGTTGCAATTACTTCCAATTGATTTGAGTCTTTATTGTCCCGTCAAGCTTTAAACTTCATAGATAAAAACAGATCAGGCCGCACTGGAGGAATACCAAAGAAGGAGCTATGAAACTTCCCTTAAACACATTCAAAAGCACCCAGACTAGCTTGTCCTCCTGATGAGATTCCAATTAAATTTAGCCTGGATGTCTAATGAAAAAAAAATAGGCGATTCCAGGATTTGTTATAAACGAGCAAGCTAATGCTTAGAATAAATTCAATCATTGGTTAACAGACACACATGCAAACTATAAATTGCTGCAGCATATTTTGTTTCACAGAAGTCAGACACTGCCAAAAGACTTTGGGAAACTTTTACCCAGCTGATACTGTACAATCCAGCTCACAGGCATTTCAGCCTCTTCCAAGCTGAGTCAAACTGTCACTTGATTACAACAGGAAACATATGCACGAGTGTAGTGGGATTGCTTGCTGCAATTCAAATATTCTGTGGGAAAACAAAAGCAGATATTCTTACTCCACTCCTGGGAACTCCTCTGCAGAAAAATCCTGGAGTTAGTTGCAGATTTTCAAACATCCTCTTAGGTGCTATTATATATTAGCAGGTTGGGTTTATAATTAATTTCCAGATATTAATTTCATTAGGCTCAATCTATTTGCAAGGGCCATACTTATTATCCTGATTAATTTTCTCTTCCACCTCTCCAAATCACATTTTCCTTGCCAAGCTGGAATCATTCTCAGATCACCATTTTCTCAAACTCATTCTGCTGTGAGGTTAGCCCAGAACTTCCACAGATACAAGGTTTTAAAACTTCTAGAACCATTTTATATTTTCATAGCCATCATCTTCCCTTCAATGCACACAGCCAAGCTCCAGTTCCAACTTTAGGGTGCTTTTAAGTGGAAAGAACTTTATTTAAACTGGAGGGGGGCATTTTGTTTTGACAAAAACAGGCAAAAAAGTAGAACATAGGCTCTTCTTTGGGTTTTTTTCTATCAAATTATGTTTATATTAAAATTAAAATTATTTGAGCTTTCTCAAAGAACAATCCTGCTGCTATAAATATCCTCATAGCACACTGATTTTGCAAAGGACCAGAATCCAGGATGAAGGAACATACCTAGCTCTCCCCATTATTTTCTTAAGTGACAGTGGGAGGGAAAATGTAGTTCTGTTACTTACATCCAGCTATTGTGATACACACTCGAACAGCTCTCCATCTCTACAGCTAACTACTTCAGCTTTAAGTAGTTTGTCTGTGTATTAGCTCTCCTCATCACATCACCTGTTTTCCCACTTTAAGTATTTTTTAAAATTACCCAAAACCACACATTTTCAAACATTATTCTTACTTTTAATGAAAGGAAATTTGAAGGAAAATTTGGTAGTTTTATCTTCCGCCTAAATAAATTTTACCAACAGATCTAAGGGAGGCAAAGCAATCCTAGAAAATATTCTATTAGGGGCAATACTATGTTAAGTTTTAGTGCTTTCTCATACATATTTGAATTTTCTTGAATATATAGTGTTGGGTTTGGGGGTTTTTTGCTTTTTTGTTTTGTTGGTGTTTTTTTGTTTGTTTGGTGTTGTTTTTTTTTAAATCGGAGAGAAATCAAAAGTCTGCATTCCAGAAAACTAAAATCCTTCTGAACTCCCTCTCCCCATCACATGTGCAAACACATACATCACAGTGGTGATCTAGTTTTTCAGTCTTGTAGTGCATGTTCCACTATCGGTCCCTAGCTCATCATGTACTTTCTCTTCATTCAGGAAAACAGGAATGGCTTTCTCTGTGTTGAGTTTTCATAGAGAGCTACCACCATCAAGTATAACTTGATCATCCGTTGCTTCAAATGACCTTTGAGGCATTATTACAACCAGAAATTGTTCCAACCATTTTTCTCTGGTGCTTTAGCATGCAGTCACCCCACACCAAGTTAAGGGATAAATGCTCATGTTCAAAGTATTGCTTGATTGTAATTTCTTAGTTCAGAATCTGAAACAGTCCATGATTTCCACTTTAAAAGCTAGACAAGTGGAAGTAAACTTCACACAGATACCCTACTCTTGCACCACAGCTTTGGTACTTCATTGGATAAAAAAGCACACTTACTTCACAGCTATAAGAAGCATTTCCAGATAACTGGGAAATTGGGCTCGGTGTCAAGGTGGCCAAAGTTTTTGATGAGATTTCACTTTCTGCACATGCTTCATTAGTGCTAGAGTTGTTTCTTCCCCACTAAGAGCCACTATGTAAATGTGCTCACACCTGGTGGCCGACAGAGCTAATAAAAATTGGTTTCCACCCAACAGTCCCTTCACAATGAAAAGCCAGCTGCTACACGGCTCGCTCCACCACACACCTCCTGTCCTGCCAGCCTTCCAGACCCCTCTCTTGACACTATCCTGTTTACTCACTGCTAATTAGATGGTGTGAGGCTGCCCTTGCTTTGAGCAGTACCTGTGTGACTGCCCAGCCACCACACATGCTGACCAGGCAGCTGACAGGCACCGTAGATGACCTCCAACAACAGCTGCAGTGATTCTTGTCTCTCCTCCATCTAGCACTTACTTTTCAATTAAGCTTCATTGTTTGGCTAATATGGTTGAAGCTGGCCAACAACTTACAGATGTATCAACAGAGAATAGTCAGAAACAAAGAGGCAGCACTATCATTCAAGCCATAATTGCAAATAATATGAAAAAAAATGAGATGGAAAAACCTGCCTCATAAAATTACCAACAGCAACTTCTCTCCTACGGATCTATTTAGAAATTCTTCTCTCAGAAGTTCACTTTCAACTCACTCATTTTAAGCAAACAGATATTGTTGGAATTGTGCCATTTGTAACTTATCTCAAAATTCAAATATTATTAGTAAATGCAGAGCTGTGAGCAGCACTTAATTAGAATGCCTTTTAAAACCTTTTTTATATTCAAATAGCAGAGTCACTTGCCCTTCTCTCCACTGCAATACTATCACTCCATCTGCTTTGTCTTTTTTTTAAATTTATTTATTTGCTATTGAGGCACTTTGAGGATATTTTCTGCTAGCTTCAGGCTCAATGTTTATTGACTGTACATTCTAGGTATCTTCTTTTTGCTTGCTTTATATTTCTTTTCATGTTTTCTAGTATTTTCTTTTCGTAGTATTGAAAACTGTGTTCAACATTTCAAAGAAAATGGGAAAAAAAATGCTGCTTTGCACTAAGACATTAAACAATTTCAGTTTCCACGTGACACCAGTTAATTCAGCTAAGCTGTAAAAATGTCTAACGAACAACATGGGCTACAATGGCACAACCATACTGTTGATCTTCCTACATGCACATACTGATGCCTCTGTTTTAAAAGCAACAAAATTATTGCATGTTTAACATATTAAAGGTAAACATTAATGGTTTCAGGTCTTACAAACACAACGCTAAACAGAGATTTTCAGGAGGAATTATCATAATGATAAGATGGGAGATGAGGTCTTCAAACAAAGAGACTGAAAATTACCTCCAAGGAGGCTAATCTTACATGTTCACACACACACACCCCCCAAAAAAAAAAAGTTCAACTTCTATAATCTACAGAGACTACTGGGTACATGAGCTTGTACAAACTCTCGGTTCTCCGAAAGGTACAGCAACTGAATCCCCCCTTCCTCTTTCTTTCTTTAGTATTTTTCATATTGTTAAGGACCTGAATACTAACTGCTCCATGGAAAATGAGAAACTTCTGCGAAAAAATAAAACTTCTGCAGGTTCTTGCTTTTACAAGAATCTATACCTTCCTTTTTTAGCCTTGATCGTTGAGAAAATAACCTCAGGAGGGACAAACTAAACAAATCATGCTTTTCCTTAATCTGAAAAACACACTGCTGTTAACACACCACAGCAAGAGTTGGCCAGAGCCTTCTCAGTTGTAATCACTGTTATTGCAATCATAAGACTTGAGAGAATTAACAAAATAAAAGCAAATCAAACTCATTTCACTTTGATGGTAAGCCATAAGCTGCAGCAAACTTCAGGATAAGTCAAGAAATGAGAGAGAGACAAATGGAAGATCAGAAAAAAAATACTCAACCCCCACAAGACACCCCATTCTCACTTCCCATAATTGTATGAAGACCAGGGTGGTGAAATGCTCCAAGTCCATCTGGATACTTGCTGCACTCCCAGAGCCTCCAAATTACAGGAATGTTGGGAATCCCTGTTCCAATCAAATATTAATATCCTTATATCCTCACTTTTCTTCTTAAAAGAGGGGTTTTTTTTTATGATGTATTTTCACTTACTAACGCAAGCAAAAACAACTCCTATACAAGTAGCATGAACACCTGTTCGCCATTCCTGCCTCTCTCTGTGCAAGACTGCTTTAAACCCATCTAGAAATGGAAAAAGGCAACTCCCAGAGACACACTTGCCATTTCATATAATTTAATAGAAACCTTTCCCTGAACTTTCAGGACAAAATCAATGCCACACAAACCTGCTGAACAGGAAGCCTAATTATTCCAACATGTGCAACTGAAGCGATAGGGAGTTTCACAGTAAAACTGATAAGGAGAGACATAAAAGACTAACGAGCAGCTTGCTGGTGCTCCATTGCTGGGCTAGCAAAGGTCCCCGCAGAACACCTTTGTTATTGTTCAGTGGGGAGACAGAAGCTGGGATGCGTCCAAAAATAACATTCAGAGATGGAAGAAATGAACACACAATGTCTAAAGCTCAAGCGCTTAATCCAGGCAAAGAAAAAAATCATTTGAGAGAGCGTAACCAGCAGAAAAATGCACAATGCAGAGCAGAAAGAGCCAATTAAACTTGGTACACAGGTTACTGTGCAGCTAGACTACATTTGCTATTTGAATACAATGACTAATGTCTTCTTGACCTGTGACTGTGGGGCAGGTGACTGAAAATAAAGGTCCTTGATTAAAGAGATGCAGTCATCTGTACTATTAATGACCAGCAATCAAACAAGTAGTCCTGCAGTAATCAGGAATGAAAGATGCAGAAAGACCAAGAGCAGCCAGCAGAAGCAGCAGTCCCAGACCAGAAGCAGTCAACATCAACTCTTGCCAATTACTGCTAGGTTTACCAGTTTAACAAAAATGTGTGCTCTTTTCTAGTAATGTTTTGTACAAGAAAATCCAGGTACCCAAGCAGCTTGTCCCAGGAGCAACGATCCTATTTCCTCCATGTGTACAAAGCCTATTACCTGTACTCAGAGCTGTTCCAAGCAGGGATGGCTTGCTACCAATGCTCAGGAAGCCACAGCTTTTCCTCAAAGTTGTCCATGAGATACATGTCCAGTTGCAGAATTTTTATAAAACCTTGTGTATTATAGAAATAGATGCCTTGGAGAGACCTATAACTTGGGGAAAGAGGGAAAATTCCCCTTTGGTTGCACAACTTACCCCATTCCGTTGTTAACATACCCAGTGTGAGAAAGAGCTTGCAAGGGCAATTTAAAGAGCTTTACAAGACAGTAGAAACACACATAAAATTGGAGCGTAATAGTGTCTTAATGTACCTTCATTATGGCAAATCCAGTCACCTTGGAAGATCCAAACCATTTACGTGCCTTCCCAAGTCAGCATATTTGGAAGGAATATGGGACTGAAATTAACACTCATTATGACTCATTTGAGCATTCCTGCACTGTGGGGCAGCAACCTCCAGCACTGATGCCAAGGTAGCAAAACAAATTATTTTAATGGCAAGCAGCAGAGCACTACATAGGAAAGGCACTACCAGTAAGGGAACCAGCAACACCACCTTGGAGAGATGGTCTCCCATCTTGTAATGGGATTTACCACTACACTTGATTTATAACCTGGGAAAGAAAACAGTCTGGAAACACCATCCCTGACTTAAACTAAAATACCACCCAAGCCTTTGCAAGTATTCCTCATGGCGAGTAACAAATGTGTATTGTACAGAAATCTTCCACTGTAAACCTCAGTATCCAGATTTCATGCCTTGAGAAAGTTCTTTCCTCGATTTCATACAGTGACACAAAGCCAGATGTTACTGTACGGACTTTACTGCGTAACATTCAGGGGCACATTACAAAAATCACTGTTCCCTCAGAGATAACAGAAAACAGAACCTTAGCACCTCTGTGAACTTCATCAACAAAGCTTCCTTTTATATGACAACCAACTAACAGAGCCACCATTCTTCTTAAGTCCTTTTTGACAACCAAACATTAATTTCCGCCATTTATATTTCCAGACTAAAAAGAAATTAAAAAAAAATAGTTCTATACCCTGTTTCTTAAATCTCCCAAAAGGCATACCATATTTTCATTTATCATAATATTTTATCAAGTCCACTTCACTACAGACAAGGCTAAAAATCTCATGCTACAGCAATTGATTAAAAACAAGATAGTGCCCACATCTGATACAAGACCAACCTAATTGCCTGATTCGCCTACATTTCTGCAGGACAAATTTGCTGACATTTTACACAAATTCAAAGCTGACTGAGCCTGATGACCTTTTATACCTCAGTAATTAGTATTCTGTGCCTTTCCAACCAGAAAAGCAAGTCACCCCCCCTTTACTAATTCAGCAGTCCATCTGTAAACCATAAACTTCACCATCTACTCAGCACCTACCAGTCAGAAAAGGGAGAGGGGAGAGGGGAGATTATACACAACTGGCAACCTTTCAAAGCCATTAAATTAAGTCTGGAGAGGCCCTTTTAAGATAAACATGCCAACTTCTAAAAGAAGAAACAGAAAAAGCAGGACAAATTGGTGGACCCAAATTCAGTAAACAGCATTTTTACCATGCTTTTCTAAAAAAAGACAATATAAAATAAGGGCACTGCTGGCATAGACAAGGACCATAAAAAAACAATGAAAAAAGCCCAACACACCAGAAACCAAGCCCAGTAAGCTTAGTCCCTATCACTAACATCACCACACTGTATGAAAAGTATCACGCAAGCATGCTGATTTTGCACTAGAATGTAACTAAGATTAATATTAGAGGTTTAACAGCAGAAAACATACACTAGAACTTCAGTATGTATATAATCAGATTTTGCAACCCAATCCTACAGCTGCAAACAACCTTCCTAAATAAGAACATAAGTTTAAAAAGGTGAGGCGAGTCAATTCCACTCAAGGGAAGTTCTGGATATGGATCTCCACTCCAGTCAGCAAGATGCAGATCCGCATTTCCCCAGGCGAAGCAGAGAGGAGGACAAGGTCACAACACTGACCTGCACTTCAAATTCCAGTCTTGGGAAAGAGGGAGAGATGACCATTAATAACCATCAATGACACCCTGTCATTCTCTGGAGAGTTTTCCACCTTGGAACACCTGAGGGGACACACTCAACCTGTGATGGGAATGATCCTTAAGCCCACTGGCAGCCCTGGAATCGCTCTGCCCACCAGCCAACTTCTCACTACAAACACTGTGAAAACAACGTGGTCACAGCATCATAGAATAGTTTGGGTTGGAAGGGACCTTAAAGATCATCTAGTCCCAGGGACTCCTCCAACTAGACCAAGTTGCTCCAAACCCCATCCAGCCTGGCCTTGAACACTTCCAGGGAGGGGTCAGCCACAACTTCCCTGGGCAACCACTGCCAATGTCTCACCTGTGTCGCCTATAGACCATCTTCCTCAGCTTCCTGCATTAAAAGATCCCAGTTTGGGAGTCACTCTACTAGCCTGTCCTTTTAGAAATCCATGCCCAAAAACAAGCCAAAGACTCAATTTAAAAATATTTCAAAACAGAGAAGCATTTATTTTGCATAGCTCCATCACGAAGCATACATAATCTAAAAAGCTGCCAGCACTGGCAGCCTCGTATACACCAGTGTCAAGAAATCTTGTATTTTTAAAAGAAATGCTAATTTTCATGATATATTAATTTCTTCAGTGGAAGTTTGAATTTCTTCCTAAGTCAATTTAATCTAAAAATCACTAGGGAAAAATAACTGAGTAGCTCTATCAATTCAGAATTATCTATCTGAATTTCAATGCAGAAATATAACTCCTAAAACAAGTCTCTCTCTTTTCTTTCTCAAACCATCATTTAAGTTGCATTTTTGCTTTGGTCATTTATCATCCACAATTTTATTTCAGAAAATTTGGCTGCAAGTAGCATGTTTTAAGATATTGACTGCAGAATGATTAATGACCTGTGTCAACCTCGGGGGGGGGAAAAAATATTCCAATTTGAAGTCTAGTTGTTAAATAGAAGTTAAGCTTTGGTATTTGCACATTCCATCTCTTACCAATTTTTGACACTGGTAAGTCCCATGTTATTGTGCGTTAAACATTCTTCCCACTTTCCTAGTTTAATTTGTTCAAGAAAATGGAGTGCAGAAAAAAAACCCTACCACAACTTAATTGGCTAAATGCAAGATGCAGCAAAAAAAGTGAGCAGAGAAATACAGTTTTCATCCCCTTTCCTGTGATGATGACAGTTGGCCTTACTGCCAATGGCCTCTTTAGACATTTGAACGGCAGTCTGTGGGGATAAAAGAATCGATGGGAGTTTGGGCTGATACAACAAAGTCTAAGCTTTCCAAAATAGCCACCATAATTCTGTGTATGACATATAACCCCTCGTCTTTGCTATTTGTAAAGGAAAGACAAGACTCACCACCGGATCCTGGAGTAAAACCATACGTAACAGGACAGAGCCCTGAAATTAGAAACCTCAGGAATCCCTGAGCCATGGAATTGTTATGCCTTTGCTCAGCACCGGACACTTCTGACACCAGGGAAAAAGCCAGAGAGCAAAGGGGGAAGCCGCTCTCACCTGGTGGCATTAACAGCTTGGTCTCGGCACGCATGGAGCTCCCCGGTGAGGTGCACATCGGGGCAACCCTAAGCCCCAGGACACATAGGGTATCACAGCACACACAGCTCCTGTCCTGCCGTGCCTGCTGGTGCCGAGGGACCAGACCCCAGCAGGTGGGACACGTGAGGCACGGATAAGAGGATGGGATACTTCTTTGGTACACGGAACCATTTCTCTCAAAGGCTCAAACCCAGTAATTTGCTGGATACCGCCATTCTCACATAAACATCTGTGATTATGGGAGGGCGGTATCTTAATCCGGGAGGACATCTGGGGCTTCTCCTCAACTGGACTCCTTCAAAATTTTGTTTCTGTTGGCTTGATTTCACCATGAGCTGCTTGCTGTAAATACACACTGGAAGCAATACAGGGAGCAAGAGTCAAAGTATCTGAGAGATACAAATAATGACACAGCTGAGCAATACTGTTCCTTTCGAGCAATCATCTTTCCACTCCCCAGGGACCCATCTCTTCGAAGGAAACCCTGGTTAAGAGGGCTGCGACCGAAAAAGACCCGCTGCGCGTTTCATTTATTTCATGCCAGCAATCAAGTAAATCCGGCAACTTTAAAACTCCAAAGAATTTGCCTGCGCTTTAGGAAAAAAATAAAGAAGCCGCCGAATGGCAACAGACAAGGCCTACCACATGCACGCTCCCACTCGGAAATTAAACTTGAGTTGACTCAGAACTTTCCCCACGCCTGCTTGAGGCCGATCAGCCCGAGGAGCGGGAAACACCCGGCACTGACAGCGGCCATCCCAGCCCCGGGGCCAGGCAACGGCAGAGGCGTCGAGGGCCCCAGGCCGGAGCCACCTCGGCACACCCCTGCGTCTGCAGGGAGCAGCGGCCGCTGCTGCCGCGCAGGGAACGCGCGGGGGGCGGCGAGCCCCGGGGGGAGCGGGGCGCCCGCACCCGCACCCACCGCCCCCGGCCCGTCCTCCCCGGGGCCGAGCCGCGCTGCCCTCCTCACACGCCCCCCCGGGCGACACCTCCCGCTGGCTGCCGGCCGGAGCGAAACCTTTTCCCTCGGGCCAACCAGGGCGCCCGTCCCTCCCAACTCCGCCCGTCACCGCGCGTCCCCGCAGGGCTCCCGCCGCGCCGTCCTACCGCCGGCCGGCCGGCCGGGAGGACGCCCCGCCGGGGCCGGGTCCCGCTCCCAGCCCGGGGGTGCGTGTGTGGGCGGTGGGGGGGGCGGGGGTGTGAAACAAAAGGCACCAAGTTGAGCGGCCGCCCTCGCCGCCCGGACCGCGCCCGGCCGCGGGCAGCCTGCGGGCAGCCTGCGGGGGAGGGCAGGCGGTCCGGGCGCCGATCGGCGCGGTGCCTCGCCGAGGATTACCCGCCGGGATGGGATTAAGCGCGGTGTCCGCCGGGCAGGCAGCGCGGCCCGCGGCTGTCACCGCCCGGGGAGGGGGCGGCGGCCGGCGGCTCCCTCCCGCCCCGGCCGCCCCGCGGGCGGGTCCCGGCTGCCTGCCCCGCAGCTCTCGGCAGCCGCCGCCGCTCCCGCCCGGCCCCATTGTTCGCCGTGCCGCCCTTACCGTGCGCGGGGCTGGGGCTGCGCGGGCTCCCGCCGGCTCTCCTCGCTGCGGCTGGTGCAGGGGCAGTCGCGCTTGGCCGCCGGAGGTCCGAGCCATTAAAAGCTCCGCGGGGAGGAGAAGGAGAAGGCGGCGGCAGGAATGGTGGTGGCGGTGGCGGCGGGGGGTGGAGGACAGCAGGGGGCTGGCAGAAGAAGGGTCGCCATGTCCGGCTTCGCAGCGGGGGAAGCCCACCGGGGCCGGGCGCTGAGGAGCACGGCGGCAGGCGGCGACGGAAAGGAGGCGACCCCGCTGCCGCCCGCCACCCGGAGGAGCGGGAACTGGACGCCGCCGGCCGCGCCGCCGCGGCTGCACCTCCCCTAACCCTGCCCCCTCCCGGAGGGGGAGCCGCCGGCGGGAGGCGGCGGCCGAGAGCCCCCTCCAGCGTTCAGCGGCGGCAGCTGCTCGGCTCGGCTCGGCTCAGCACGGCTCGGCTCGGCGAAGCAGGGAGCCGGGCGCCCAGCTCGGCGGTGCCGCCTGGCCGCGGGTACCCGGGCAGCCCGTCGGGGGAAGGGCCAGAGGAGCAGCGACCCGCGCCGGTGCGGTGCTGGGGGCGGCGGATACCCTCCTCTTCCTCCTCCTCTTCCCGGACACCGGCAGGGCGGGCAGCGCCCAGGTGTGTTCGTGGTGTGAGGGACGCGTATCGGGCTGCGGCCCCCAGAGGGTGGCGGGGCTCCCTTCCTGCCCCGGGGCGAGGGGCCCAGCCTGGTCACTGCCCCTTCCTGGGGACCACCGGGCGGAGGTGCCCTCAGGGGCACGGGTAGCTCGCAGGGAGGTTGTCCCCTGCTGTCCCTGGAGAAGGAAGCCCTTCGCTCGCCGGCAGCGGAGAGGCTGCTAAACTGGGCGGCCCGTTCAGCCAGGACATTGCCTCCAGGGGTCTGTGCAAAACCGGGAGCAGCCCGGCTTTCCTGCTTTAAGGGGAGGCTTCAGGAATCGGCAGAGAAGCCGTCGGTGCTTCATTTACCAAGAAGTATCCCTGCGCGCGCATCAGGCTCCGGGTGCTTGTCCGTCCGAGGTGTCAGAGAAGGGAAAGGAGTCGGGGGGTTGGTAGTGTTTTCACAGTCACGGTTACTAGTTAGTAACCTGTATTCTTCCTCGTTAGACAGCCACAGAGCCAGGTACCCTGTGCGTTCCCTCGGAGAAGATCTGGACCTGTAGCAAATAAGCTGTCGCCTAGGGCCGGCAGAGTTGTCTGCATGCGGCAGCACCTAAAACACTGCTATCCGTTTGCATCACTTAAGTGTTGGGGTGTGCATCTCTCTGGGCCTTTTTCAGCCTCTTACCCAATATTGTTTTTCAGGAAGAAGACTGGGTGGTGCACACAAAGGAGTGATGCAGGGGAGATACTTCAGGTCTTTGAGGTTCTCTCAATGATCCAGGAGCAGCAGTAAACTAAGAATGTGTCTATAAAGTAACCCTTCTAAGCACCTAGCATTTAATGACCTTTTGAGGAGCCCAACCACTGTCTCTAGTTTTTAAACACCAGAGGAAAGAGAAGTGATACGCAACCACTGTAAATATTTTTTTGTCTGATCCTTGGCCTTGCTTAATCTGCAAAATACAAATTCCTCTGCTGACATCAGCAATGCTTTTATGCACAAACACCTTGCTACAAGTGCCTCAATGCACGTGCCAACCAACCTTGTTAGATCAAGAGAACTTAATTTCTTTGGTCAGCCCCGAAAGCTTAGCTGAAGTACATACGTTACTGATTGAAAGGCTGGAAATTGCCTCTAGCAGTTAATTGTTGGTAAGATAGCACTTATTGTTATTTTTCCCCAGACTTTTTCCACACAAAATCGGTGGTCTCTTTATAGAAGATCAAGAAGAAAGGTGATGTCCTCATTCTGACAATATAGAATAGAATTAGAATAGAATCTTTCAGTTGAAAGGGATCTACAACCATCTAGTCCAACTGCATGACCGTATGAATTGTAGTTAAAAACACCAACATAATAAAAAAATATTTCCTTTTTCCAAATACTTTTTTATGTCAGCAGCTTTAGCTCTTACTTAAGGTGTAGTTAAGGTAAAAGCAGCACTGCAAGCCTCAGTTGCAGCATTTAGAATTTCCTGGTGCCTTTTGCTTAAGTTTCCAGATCACTAATGCCTCGTTCACACCTAACAAAGGAGTTGTTGTAATCTACATCAAATGAGTGAGGTCATCTTCAATGCTTTCCAAGTGTGAGTGACCTTGAAACATATCGCAGTACTGAACAGAAGTAATAGGTTGCCCTGCAGCTACTGATCATTTATTTATTGCTGAGCTCCAAAAAGCAACAGTGAAATGCTATCTTGAATAATATGCAATAATATACTTACTGAAGCATCGAGGATGTTAGTATGTTGGCCACTTCTCCAGGAGCCAGGGACAAACTTGCATGTGTTTGTTTAGTTAACCCCTGATTCTTGAATCTTCTGAAGGTATCAAGGAAGAGAAGGGACTGACATCTAAAAAGGCTTCTTTACTGTCAGTTGATGTTTTCTAGTTCATGCTCTCTACAATTCTTAAGCAGCAATTTTTCTCCAAAACAGATTTCTCTCTTGAAAATTACACACAGCAGCAACTTGCACTCTTGTGATATGATTGATAAGAAGAGCACTCATTACTGCTGTTCGTTTCCTGTATGGTTACATTTCTTCCCTGTTGAATGAGATGTGGAATTTGTTGGGACCTGAAATGAACAGGAGAATTTGAGAGAAACAGCATTTGTTTTCAAAAAGTCACTGAAATTAGAAAAACGTTTCTAGTTAGTTCAGGTTTGTGAAGGAAAACAGATAAGCTTTGTATGCATCCACTGACAAAGAAGAGAAGAGCTGGAACTGAATTTCAGATTAAGCAAGGCCAAGCTGGCATGATCATTCATTTCTGCCTTACATGATAAGAGACAACCCAAGGGAAAAAAAGGGAAGGGGAGAAATATGTTAAAAGGTTTCCGTTGACTTGGGAGACTGCCTGTCTGTGCCTTTCTGCCTTATTCCCTGTTAGGGAAAAAACCGCAAGAGCTATGATGGAATGCAAAGTCAGATCTCCAGCAAGCCTTAATTTTCACAGCTCTCGTATGCTGGGATGATTTGTGGGGTTTTCTTGTTGCTATTTCCTCATATTTGTTGTGAGGTTCTAGAAGGTGTGCATGTGTGCAGGCAGTCATAGCAGAGTAGCTGAAATTCTCATTTTCACCTGCCATGTGGTAGCTTGTTTTCTTCGACAAACTAAATTATGAGGCTCAAAACCCAAGTATGCAGATTAAGTTCTTTGGTCTGATTTACACTAAGGTCAGACTAGACTCTTCAGGGGTCCTTCTGGCCTTAAAATCTATGGCTCTTTTGTAACTACTTTATGTTTTAAGTTCAAATGTTTTTCTGTGGTTTATTAAGGCAAGGAGATAAGGCTGCCTTAATCAAAATCTCTGTATATCAGCGATGTCTTCTGTCTAGTGATTCTTTTTCACAAAACATTCCACAAATGTTTTCCCCAGAGCCTGAAATTTTGTTTCAAAGACCCTTTCAGCAAATATTTTTTGTGCTAGATGTATCCATGTGTTCTTGTGCAAGTGTGGCTGGGGCTCAATCTTGCAAACCTAAAGCATTGGATGGGTTGGTTTTAGGCTCTCTCTCATATGTCTTTGTTAACTTGTGTTAACTCATCTGGTTTTGCTAATTTCATTTCAAGAGCATGACAGAATTATCCATCCTCTTCTTTCAGGACAATTTAATCCTTATTTTTATTATGTATTTCATAGCATAGATGCTTCCCACCATTTCAGTGGCTTTTGTTGGCAATATATTTTTATCCCTGTCTTCTCAAAGTACTATTACAGTCACCAGTTGTTAAGATGATCATACCACTAGCTCTTCTGCTAAGATTACTAATGTTTAACTGATACGTCTTTCTTGCTTCTACATCAGAACGCAACTTCAAACTATAGCTAGAAGCAGAAGTAATTAACAATTTCCATAATAGTGTATAATACAAACAGTAGACCATGTCTTCTTAACTTTTGAGGGAACAAAGAAAAAACAAACAAATTATTATTTAGCCAGCTAGCAAACAAGTCCATTTCCATTCTGAAACTTCAGGATTTCCATGTGAAAGAAATACTCATTGAAAGGAAGCCATTTAAGCACTTAGAGCCAGCTAATTAACAGATTTTGTTTACTGCCTGCTCAAAGTGGATAATATAATGAATTAAAAGAGACATTTTAATGGTGTGTGCAACATTTCCCCAAGTCCTTTAGAATTTATTTAAAGGGAGTTTTTGTGTCTTAAGCTGCTGGAACAAGCCCCTCTCCCTAACCTCTGTATAAATACCATACAACATCACTCCTCTTGTGTGTCATCATATTTACCCTGTGTTGTCACACACGTTTGCCTGTTCCAGGATTAATGCATTTCTTACACTACCTGCATATCTGTGCTAAGATGATCACTAGTGCAATAGTTAATAGATGAATCATCCCTGAAGCTTCAGAGCTAAAAGGTTCACTTGAGATTCATGAATAATTTATACTCCTCAAAACTACATAGATTGCCTGGGCTTATACTTGCTTCGTGCTTGCTTTTTCACTTCTGCAAACCCAAGCCAAGAAAAAAGGCTCATTTTTTAAATGACACTGAGGATTCCAAAGTATTAATTAATGAACAAAATTGTCAACTACTGCACTGTAAGTAAAAACATTTATAATAAATTATTATAGTTAGCTATAAAATAATAATTTATCAAATTACAAATATCAGACCTTCAAGAATATGGAAGCCAAGGAAAAATACAGAGGTTTGAAAATAATTTTTAAAATAAAACATCCTTTTGCCGTTCATATTAAGATTTCCTCTTCTACAATCCATTTTCATCTTGTCTCCCAGAAGAAGGGAAAAAGAACACTGGATATCAGGACAGCAATGGGTATTCCATGTGAGTATTTCTATCAGAAACAATGTCCCTCTTTGGTCACAGTGAGGAGAGAAAAGTGATCATGGAAAAAGAAAATATTTGCAGATACAAAATTATTTTTCACATTGAGTGACAAATAAAAATGATACTAAAGAGCTGACTTTTTCATCAAGTGCTATCGAGCATGCCATGCAAGACGCAGTGTGTTGGGCAGGAAGGAAAGCTCAGTGTCTTCCAGTTGAATGTGCCTTTTAGGAAAAAAAAAAAAATCAACCAAGTTAATCTTTCAATACTACTTTTGAGAAGAAAACCAAGTAAGATATTTGAAATTGGAATGTGGTTTTAGAATTCAGAGTTTAAGATAGTACTCCCAGCACTGTAGTTCATTCTTTTCCAGCACTTCTGTCATTTTTGACAGAGTAAACTGTTTTAGTTAAAAAAAAAAAAAAAAAGGCAAAAAAAAAAAAAGGACAATATTTTCTAGAAGGACTGTATAAGTAAATTCATTACTTCATTTTGAGACCATAGGGACTGGAAAGGATCTCTGGAGATCAACAAGTCCAACCCCACAGCCAGAGCAGGACCATCTAGGGCAGGTCATACAGAAACACTTCCAGACAGGTCTTCAGTATCTCCAGAGAAGGAGACTCCACAGCCTTTCTGGGCAGCCTGTTCCAGTGCTCTGTCACCCTTACACAAAGAATCACAGAATCGTCAGAGCTGGAAAGAACATCTAGAGATCATCTAGTCCAACTCCCCTGCTAAAGCAGGATCCCCTAGAGCACATTACTCAGGACTGCATCCTGGAGGGTCTTGAGTATCTCCAGAGATGGAGAGTCCAGAACCTCCCTGGGCAGCCTGTTAAGGGCTCTGTCACCCTCACTGTAAAGAAGTTTTTCCCCATATTTAAATGGCACTTCCTATGTTCCAGCTTGTGCCCATTGCCCCTCATCCTGTCACTGGGAACTACTGAAAAGAGTCTGGCTCCATCCTCCTTGCACCCACCCTTCAGAAACTTACAGGCATTAAAGGTCTACCCTCAGTCTTCTCTAGACTAAACAGCCCCAGGTCTCTCAGCTGTTTCTCATAAGGCAGGTGTTCAGTCCCTTAATCATCTTTATAGCTCTTCGTTGGACTCTCTCAAGTAAATCCCTGTCCTTCTTGAACTGGGAAGCCCAGAACTGGACACAGTACTAGAGATGTGGTCTCACTAGGACAGAGACCATTTAACACTGTGATGGAGAAGAACGATTTAAGTAGCTGGACTGATATAAGCAAATATGGCTCTGAAACAGAGGAAAAAAATATGTTTCTGCAGCTCCTCAGAATTTATACCATAAGTAAACACAGCTGAAAAGAGTCCCCTTGCAAATATAAAGATCCGAATAATATGGAACATTAGACATGGTTTTTAGCTTTATCAGACGTAAAGATTCCCATGAAAACAATAACCTTCTTGCTCTCCTCTTCCCCTCCACCTCCCTGCCAATACTTTTACTGTGACTTTCAGCAGGGGAATACATATGGAACATATCAGTGTGTCTGAATAAATCCTTTAGGGATAATTCCCACTTTAAATTGGTGGTGGGGGAACTGTATCTAGTTCTCTGTTGCATTCAGGATCTCCCATGGGTCCTAACTTCATGCTGGATGATGGACGTTTTACAACAGCTAGTTACAAAAGGTGGCTTAATTACTGCTTTCTGCATTGTTTTATTCTTCTATTTTATTTTTTAGAACATCTAAATCTGGCTGGAGGGAGAGACTGTAAAACTTGTCAAAGCAAACTCTAGTTCAGCATATGATTTTGCTATTTCAGAATGCAGTCTCAGAAATTAGCCCCTTTCCTAAATGTTAGACCAGAAGCCAGGTCTTCTAAGGGTGGTAATTTATTTGTTTCCCATATGAGAAACGTATCAGAGTGAAGAGAAAAAAAACCACATCTATTTTCTATCTGGGTTTAGTAACATTAATTAAATTCCTTCTTCAAAAGAAATCTGTGAAACTTTCTGTTCAGAAAGTGAAAGGTATCAAATAATTTACAGAAACAATATTTCACTTAGAAAGCATATCAATATCTGCGTGATTTACATTTAATAAAATCAAATAATCAGACTATTAGAGATCGGAAAATAATTTATTTTCCTGCTTATTCTTCTCAGAAATAAAACTCCAATGAATGAAAACATAATAACTGCTCTAAAAAGTAGAATTTAGGCTAAAAAAAATATGAAGCAACATTTCCATTTTATTGATGAGAAAAGTAATCTACAATGATATAGTCTAATTTCTGCCATAATCTACTTTCATATCAGGAAGGAAAATTTTCCTTAAAGGTCAGGTAGATTAAATCTGCACTTTTTCTCCTATCAGCTCCCATCCACTTGTTGGTGTTGTTCTTCCCCATGTAAATGCATTAGCTGGTCTAGCTCTGTCAAGAATCCTATTTAACCTGTTCTGTGTCTGTAGCACCTTGGGCTCTGCCAGTGAGTGTTCAGTTCCCTGTCTCATTGGTTCTGATGCTGAAAGACAGACAGGGAACAGTTTTTGTTTAGTCTCTTTAGATGCAGGGTACAGCTGAAGGTAATATGAGGTTTTCCCATGCCCAAGTTTTTCTTTCTAATAAAATAATTCATAATTAATTATCACTGCTTCTAATTAGATCCATTTTCCCATTCTACTTCAGAAAAAAAAATTCCCCATGTCTGCTATTACTAGTATTTTTTTCTGTTTCCTCAGCTTGTGGTCTGCATGTCACCTATGTCTGCATTTCCTTCAGCATTATGGTGTTCCATAGTCTTTCAGTTTATTGTATACTTTTCTACTTTATAAGTATTTTAAATCTGAGATTCATTGTTTGCTCTGACAATGAAAGCACATAAAGTAATTGTTTCTGGTTTATCAGTAATCTTTAAGATACATTTGTCCTTTAAAAAGATCTTCATTTTCAGTAGTGATCATTTGCTATTTGCAATAGAGCAAAAAAGAATAACAAATCTTATTTTTTAAATATTAGATTTCAGAATGAACATGAGTTTAACATATAACTAGATTAAATTCACTCTGCTGAAATAGGACAGGCTAAACCAGAATAGTTCCCAAGAGATGTTGTAAAGCACCAAGAGTTTTAATAATAGTCTGTACTAAATTTAAGCAGTTCTTTATATAATAAAGATGCCTATCATCTCGTGCTTTTAAATTCTGAAATGCATTCTTTTATTTGATATTTCCAATTGCTTCACCACTGCCTTCTTAGTTGGTTCCCTTCACAGTCCCTCTGCAGTTGTTGACAATGCTGGTTACTGCACATCTGTACTGTGCCATATCTCCCTCTGGCAATGGGGAGGAAATCTTAATCCCTGTTTCCTGCTGTAATCTCTCCTCCTAAAGAGGCAGATCAGTAACAAAGGAGCTGCAGTTCTCATAAAACTGCCTAAATATTAAAATGGTTTAATCTTCTACTAGAGAAAATTAAAGTCTCACCACATGCTTTACTTTCTATTGCACTTTGATCCTTTGTGGAAATGGAAAAATCCATTAGCTCCTTCAAAATGGTGCAGAGAAATAAGGGTGGAACATTTTATTATGTTTTTATTATATATTTCTCCTTTGTCTTTTATTTAGAATCCACTCAACAGTGTCAAGATTATTAACTGTTTCTTCATTCTCAGACCCCAGAGCAAGTGTCTACATGGATATTAGCACAGATACACATTCTTTATGAAGGGATTCCTGTTCCTGTTGATCCTGTACAACCTGCGTGAAGAATTACTTGTATCTCACAAAGCCTCACACAAACATCATGAGGAGATTCTGATCTGTATAAACCAAACCAGGGAGGGAAAAAGTGAAGAGAGGAATGCTGTACTGAAGGACGTGTACCAATGGCCATGTGAAGCCTGATCAGAGAAATGGGTGTCTTAACAGAGAAGAAAGTAAGGGAGCCCGAGGGAAAGAATACAAGAAATGGGAGAAAGGTGGAGTGATCCTTTCCCTAGCCTACTCTTCCAGCTTCTGACAGCAAACAATGTATGGACTTCTTGAGCAGGAATTTTCCTCAGGAGCACATTTTGTATTAACCGTTCATTCACAAACCCAACCTTAAAGAATTGGGCCGGCTCTTTTTTTGACTTCCAGACAAATCCATCAGAAAGTAGTTTTGTGCATTGATTGCAGCATGTGAAAAAAACACAACAACTACTTCTTGGTTTTAAACATCCTAATACTTTATTTGGGTAGCATTTGATCATCTTGTGTTACAAAAAAGAAGTGAACTGATCCCTCTTCACCTACTCATACATTAATAACTGTGTAGATAACTGTCCTGCTTCCCTTGGCATTGTCACCTTTTTCAATCCAAAGAGCCCTAACCTCTTTAGGTTCACCTCAGATGGCTGCACTGCATACGTCTGAAACTTCTTCCCTCTTTCTCAGCCTTTCCAGTTCTGCTATATCTCTTTTCCAGCACCAGGACTGCATGCAAAGTCAAGGTGGAGCTGCACAGATGTTTGCAGAGAACAGGCCTGACAGTGGCAATTGAGGCTTAGGGAGGAAAAGGAATTTTTACAAGGAAAAGCAGCCTAAAATAATTGAGCATCACCCTTCTTCCAACCAAAGCAATAATTCTCTTCCACCATAATTACAGTGTTACCAGAGAAAATTAGGATTTGGGGGAAAATGAATTATTATACTTTTTCAGATAGTTTGATAAAAGCTTATTTGTGTTTTGAAGTTAGGGATGGTATTTCAGAATAAGGGTGAGAGAAAATACTTAAGTGTCAGTACCTTGCAGCTTAGGCAAAAAGTCCATGTGATTTGTTGTAATTAATTCTTAAAATTTGTATGAATTTTCAATACACTTTTTATGAAGAAAAACATTGGCAGCTAAGTTAAAGAAGAATAGAACCACAAAAGACACCAGCTGAAACCAGACCATCTTTTCTATGGGACTAGCAAGGGACTCAGGTTCCAGCAAACCAAACACACACTACAGACTAGATGGCTGAAAAATGAGGCAGGAAGAAAAGAATCTACTGCATGTTAGGACACCTGTAAAATATTATTAGATGTTCATCTAGAAAATAGAAGTTACAGTGGACAACTACTCAAGCATTCTATTTTATGTGCAAGTGTAAGAGTCTGATTCCAGTAACTTGGAGGTTTGGGCTACCTCATTTTACATGTTGTTTGTTTGGTTTTTAGTTTAGTGTGTTTTTTTTTTTTCTCCCTAGTGGTAATAATTATCATGTGGCAAGATTTTAATAGCAATGAGGGTAAATGAAGACTCCATAATCTCAGATTTCATATCCTTTTTTTCCCCGTTAACCCTTCTTAACTCTCCACTTGAAATGTATTTTCTTGTCACACTCTGCCACCTCCAGCAATGTTTTTAAGCTTTTATTCACTTTAAGGAAAGGAATCCACACTTTTTTAATGTTAATGCAGAGCCTCAGGAGCTCATCCATGTAGCCACCCTTCCTTTTCACTTGCTCCCAGAGACTGACAGCTCCAAATGAAACTCATTTCCTCCTTCCCCTGCAGATGAGGAGAAGTGGCAGGTTCCAAAGACAGAGTGTGCCTTTGTAGTGGAAGGAGAAAGCTGCTATGGCTGTCTCATTCTACAAGACGTTTATTTATGGGTATATCCTTTATTCAGACTTCTTAATGGTGGGAGAAACAGGGATAGGGAGAAGACCTGGTTAAACCTGTACTGATTTAACACTCCTCCTTTCTCTTCACTTTCTTTCTCTGGAACTGCAATAGAGAGTTCTTAGGACAAACTACCTGCTCTCTGCACATTTCCAGCAAACAGAAGTCACAGGTTAACACTCTGCCTATAAAATGATAGTATTAAGAAACAAGGTCCCAAAAAAACTTGAGGCTGCACAGTAGCAAACTTCCCTAGTGCAAGTGCATGACATATTCCATTGTGTCATCTCCATCTACTGGCCGGAAGAAGCTTTAGCTGGAGCACAGAACTGGTGAAATATAACCACGGTATCCACACACTTATTTACCCTAACTGTTGATATGGCCCCGTTTTAGCAATTTTTGGGGCTTTGGTGTTTTTTGGGTTTGGATTTTTGTTTTGGTTGTTTTTTGATTTTGTTTTTTTCTTTTGTTTCCCCTCTCCCCCAAGAAATACCAACTCCTAAAGAGACAAAACTCCAGAGTAAAGATGTCTCTTGGCATTTTATTCTCAGATATTGAAAAAAGGTTATGTTACACAATCTTACTTCAAGTAATTCAGGCAAGGCTAGCTTCCCTGATTCAAGATCCTGTGTTGGGATCATATTTTTCACTGGTCTGAATCCAAAACACAAGTTTTATTCCAAGGTTTTTTGGTTAGAAGATTAGCATTTATTTTTTTTTTTTTAAGATAGTATATTAACTGAATATTAAACCTTTTAATGAATTTACATCCTATCCTATCACCTCAAGATAGGACCATGGAGTTATTAAAGAATGAATTTTTGTTAACCACTTATTACATGAAAAACCATCTTTGAGATGTTTTAAATATTACTTTTCGTTGTTGTTTAGGAAAAAAAAGCAGTCACATATTTGATGCAAAAATAGTAAGTTGAAGAAATAACACCTTTCTTTTTTCCTCCTTCCCCACCCTCAGAAAACACCAGCCATTTCCAAAAGGCAGCAGCCAGTGGTAATGGTGATGGCAAAATGAGAGACAACTAATGACCTGAGCAAAACTGACTGAAGTTAAACTTGTAATTCCTGTCAGTCACTACTAACTTGGGAAGAGTTCCTAATTTACTCCTGGGTAATGGACCCCTGGGAATTATCTGCCAACACACCTTGTTCCCACTTTTCTGGAAAATTCCAAAATTGCTCATCTGGTGCCTCAGGAGAGCTTTGAACCTCCTCTGCTAGGAGCAAGACAACACCACATCCTCCAAAAAAAACAACCCTTAAGGCACTCACTGCTTACTATTAAGTTTTCAGTATCGATTGCTAAATGAGTGAAACTCCACTAGAAATACTTGTGTGCATCTAGTGTTATATTAGCTTAAGTTACTCTTAAACTAAGAGTGGTACCAATACTAAACTCAAAAGATGTTTTAATTTCATGGTTTAGCAGCCACAAAAATTCCCCACACCTGAAGCAAGGTCATGGCACCCTCTTGAGAAAAGAAGATCAAAAAAATCAAAACTGATTTGAACACAGTAGGTACTACCTTACCTTCTTGAAAACATACAGAGAAAATTATGTCCTTAGTATGAACTGGAATGACAGGAACACATCTGAGAGATTGTAGAAACAGTTTCCTCAAAGCAGAAATCAGTTTCTTGTCTAGACACCAAAGAGGTGAATTTCACACTGAATCCTGTGTTGCAAGAGTACTTGGGAGATCATAACCCCAGGCTGCTGTTCCCAGGCTGATATTTAAATACTCAAAATAGCTGAGAGGCTATTTGGTTTCTTCTCTGTCAGGCAACTAGAAAGATCAGGGGAAATTCTGCAAGCAAAATCTGTGAACACATAACAAATGTGAAGACCAAACTTTTGGGCCTCATGGGCTGCAAAGTAACAAGATACCATCTTTGAGAAGCAAATACTGTGATACAGAAAAGTTATAAAACCCCAAAGACAACACCTAGATTTCTACTGGAACAACCATACTGTTACTGAGCTTAGCATTTTGTAGTCAAAGATATGAAACACACAGCTTTTTCATGTCCTGAATAGATCTCCATTCCTCATATCTCTTTTGGGTCATAAAAGATGCTGTAGAAACCTTTTCCTGAACTAAAAACAAACCAAACTTACGGCTTTTAGGGTCATAGCAGTGGGTAATGTCTCCTGTATGAGGCTCCTGTGAAAGAAGAAAATTAATTCAGTAGTAGCAAAGAGGCACAAACTTTGGTATTATATCTATTTATAGTTGGTGTGCTAATAGAATGTTAGTCTGAGGCTAATATAAATCAGAGAGAAATCTAAGTAACTTGATGACAAAAGGAGATATTGATGGCAGTAGCTTAGACCTTTTGGAAATAAAAGCATCTTCTGAATCACACCTTTGAGTGGGGATTAAATTGCAGGCAATTTACCTGTCAATGTGAAACACCTCCAAAGTTAGTGAAATCTCCTTCAGAACTGGTATGATGGGGCAGCAGGGGACCAGTTGAACTTTTACAGAGGTTATTTTGTTGATTGGTTGATTCTAGGAATAGGAAAAAACCCCACAGATTCCAGGAAATCAAAGCATTTCCAAGTAGCTTCATTATAGTACAACTACTAAGGTTATCCAGTGAACCACTGAACTACCAGTAATAAATACCACCCCAAGAGTCACCTGAGATACTAACAATTTCCTATTAATCAGTACTCAGATGCTAGTCTCCTTTGGTCTCAAACATTTCCTTATGACAAAAATCTATCATCATCTAGACACTCCTGTTTGCCTTCATTGAACATGGCTGCAGACATTTATGTTCAAATTTTGTTACAGGTATCCAGTATCAGGCAAGATGAATCCCATGACTTCTAGTCAATATTGAGCTCATACCTCTTAAGTCTCAACAGATGTTAAGCAGTCCTGTGAGATGTTCTTTCTTGAAGCAATAGAAACATCTTAATGATAATTAAAAAAATGGAAAAGGACCTCTAGTAGACAGAAGCTTAGATCCTGTTTACTGCTTCTTGGTAGACAAGAAACACATTTCTTAGAATTTAAGAGGCCATCAAGCCCCATGCACTTGGCTAAACTAGCAGGTAAGAGTGGCCTGAATGATGAAATAGCAAAGACTAAGGCTGCTCCAATGCACAGCAAAATACTTACAGGTTGAAAATAAACTTTGGTGTTCTTTTGGGTAGCAAATACCTGACTTTAGTATTATTTTTAATACCACCCTCATTGTATTTGGAAGACTCAGTGTATGTGTGCACACCTGCAAACACCACAAAGGCAAAATGAAGGATCCAGTTCAAGAGCCCAAGGCAGCTGCATACCCAGTACATACATGCATACACAAAGTCATCAGGAAAGTCACCTTCTGGATTTTGTCACAAGTTCCCAACCGTGCAACTTATCTTACTCTCACATGTGTTCTCCATACATGAGACTGCAAGACCTAGAAGTGTAGAGAACAACAGATATTTGGCATAACAACTGCTCTATGCTGGGGAATAGCAGCCCTTGCACTCATTGTTACTTTGAAGTCTCTGCAGAGAAGAGACAATGACAGAATGCCACAGCTCAACTCAGTGTTGACATGTACAAATCACTTTCTGACACAGATTTTGCCTGAGATTCTCAGGGAGATCTTGTAGACAAAGCCAGGCAAAGGTGAGTAGACATCTGCATTCATATTGTTCATGAACAACCTAGAGCTGTGAAGAAAAAGCAAGAGGCTTCACCTTCAGGACAAAAAGAACAGATGACAGTTTGCATGGGAGCTCATCGAGGCTTTGTAAGATGAGCCTTTTGAAAGCACGGTTTGTGAAAACTAGTTACTATTGTATGTTTAAATAAGCTAATGCAACTACAATGCTGGAACACTCGGTCCAAAGGGTGGGAGTTTTCTAGTTGCTTTTTGTTGTTACTGAGTACACCACTGAATGCTTTTACTTGAATGTCTAAGGTGGATTCAGTACCTTTGTTCTGCCAAAGCAGAACACTGCTATTGCTTGCAGTGCTCTTTATGCTAAAGGTGGTACATCTCCCACCAAACGCAATGGCTGAGCAGTTTATGGAGTTATATTCATGAAAAGCAGTTGAAATAAAACTTTGGCCCTTCCTGTATCAGTACCACAGTTAGATTCCTTCAACTCTTTTCCAAAGATGACTTATTTTTTGGTAGTTGCAGACAGAGCTACTCTTCTACTACACTTTGTTTGGGCATGAGTACGTCATTGCTATGGAAGACCAAGAATGGTTGACTGCTTAACAATTCTGTACTCTGGTAAGCATAAATTAACCTTAGAGGAAAAGCTGCAATTTGTGATTCAGACAGCTTTCAAATAGGTTGAAAGGGAGTGTGGGTTTTTTAAAGCTTGTGTGAATTGAGAAAATGTTGCAGAAGCTTTTGGATTAACCCTGACAAGTTCAGTGGAAAAAAGGCAAGATGTGACCTCCTTGGAACTGACCTACCCATCAGTGACCAGTGATTCTCTCAGTGCCCTTTTCTTTGATAAAATTGTTAACAAGGCAAAAGCAACTGCACAGAGGTGGTCTGTGCTGGCTCTGGCACACAGAGCAGCCTCATCTCCTCCTCCTTTTTGTTCTCATTTACTCTGAATGGAAGAAGATCCAAATTGGTCCATTAGGATAACAGCTAGAATGCTGCTCTCTCACTGCAGAGAGCCAAAGCTGATGCTGTTTCAGAGAAATATAGAACGTTCTGTTTTCTCCACAGTGGTAATCCAAAGAAGCGTAAAGAAAAAAATTGTAAGGCTGAAGCTTTGAGAAAAAGTACAAAAAGCAGAGTTGCAGGGGAAAACTTTAGTGTTTTAGACTGAGGGGAAATTCAAATAAAGAATACTTTAAAAAAAAACACAAAACAACAGGAAAGATGGAAGACATTAAATAGCTCGCTATTTTGTAGTCAGGACCAGGGCTTGAGATAATTCTGACTTACTAGTTCTCCCACAGTACTAGTATCTACTTCTTAATAGTTCATTTTACAGATGCATGAATGCCTAAATTTTTGCAAATATAAGGTTAAGTGGAAACTGGATCAGTAGATACTTAGCTACACTGTTTCAGCTGCTTCTAAACAAAATACTGTGTCAACCCACAGGCAGTCTGTGTCACAAACATTTGGATATAATGGTCTTGGCAGTTTTAGATACATCTCAGTCTGTGTTGTTTTTGTTTTGTTGAAACATTTTCAAAGACAAAACCAAGTTTATTCTTTACTAAAGAGAGGTATTTATTACATGTAAAGTTCTACTTTTTCGTATTATAAAGGAAGAAAACTTAAACCATCTTTGAAAAGATTTGTATGTTTTCAGAGACTACTGGCTTGAAGAACACTTCAGTAAACAGCCGAAGTTTTTAGAGACCAATGCATATCCTAACATGTTCAAAGCAAAAGAGCACAAAGACTTGAATCACCTTTGTTAGAAATCAGATACTCTCTACTTATGTTTGCTGGTAAATTATGTATTGCTCTTGCAGTACCAAAAAGACATGAAAAGTCTTTGGATTCTTTCAGGTCAGGCTCTCAGCAATCTGATTGTTTTGAATAAAACACAGACTACTGTAACAGTACCACTGGCTGCCAGATCATGTTGTGCATTTGCAGCTGGAACAACATTACATTTTATAAGTTATGAAACGCAATTGCATCTGAACATGAAAAAACATTTTTAAGTCGAGATATGTAAATTTACTGTCATAAAAGGAATGCCATTAAGTTTCCATTCTACACACCCAATGAAAAATTTGTTAAAAAGTCAAGGAACAAAAATGCATAAAATCTGTAGTAGGCAACAATATACAAAGTTTCAAATATAAAATCATGACTTGTATAGTTTGTTACTCGCATCTTTTCACAAGAGGAAATTAAAAAGAACCACACATCACTGAACTTCTACACAAGACTCTTGTGTTTCAATGTCATTTATTGAGGAGTGAATGAGATACTGTCAGACATGCCAAAGAGACTTCACATTCAAGGGCTGGAAGCTGAACAGCTTTCCTCATTGAGTCACTGTACAAGTTGTTTTTGGGAATCTGAAAGTGCGATCAATGAGGTCTTCATGCTTGATGTTTGTCTTCAGTTTTTCATCTTCTGATCTACTAACTTGTTGGGCAGAAGGACACTTTCTACCCTACAAAGACTCACACTCCAATTAATACAATTAACACTAGATGCAGATAAACGTTTATCTGTTATAACGTACATCTACTGCTGAATACAAGGTCTTAAAGCTGTTTCTTAATTCATTATGTCTAATGAGAAAATTCAACTTGTTTCCCTTTCACCATCGTAGGGATGGCTTATACCGTTAGAAAAATACTCTTCAGTGCTATTGTAGGGTTTACAGGAAACTTCTTCCATGTTGTGGGATAGAAACCGATTTAAACGCCGTTCTGAAAGAATGCTTCTTCCTGCTGCCACTGCCTGTAGGTTGTAGAAGAACGGCCTACACGCACTACAGTTCTGGTTTTACTCAAAAAAGAAACAAAAGAAACCTAAACAATAGGGTAAACTTTTATTTGGAGTTAGTTTTCTTGCAGATGATAATTAAGGCCCTTCAAGCAGAGTTCAGGAGCTCCTGTATGGCTGCCTGTTGATCTGCATTGAGCTGTGATATGCATTCTCTCCACAGTCCTCCAGATGTCTAGAAAACAAATGAGAAGTTGTCTTTATGCAGGCTTGCAAGCATCTAAGGTACACACTAAACTTTCATGTTTACAAAGCTCAACATTCAGTGTGCTTATTCCTGTAATATATATGCCAGAGGAACAGACTGAAATCTTCAGTTAAACACAGTCCTACACAGGTTCAGCTAGAGATGCTCTAACACCCTAAACAGAGGCAAGCTCTGGTTAAATAGCACCAGTGGAACTGATGGGCAACTCCTGGGAAAAGCCTTAAGTCTAGGTAGGTAGAAAGAACATACTCTGCATCTATCTGGGTCAATGTAAACCCCTACTTTCCTGCCTCTCAGTAGAGCTCACCTGTGCTACCACAGCCCTCAGCTGAGGCATTAGTTTTTAAAGTCAGCACCAGTAGGGTCTGGTTCTAATGGTACCAGAAAACACTGAAAATTTTAGAATGTTGGGAAAGTGTTTGTTCACTTACCAGTAGAAGCTGGGAGCAACTGGCACCCTGCTTTTTTTAGAAGGACAATAGGGAAAAAAAAAATCACAGGTGATTTGCTGTAGGTCTTTAGACTGGCTTTTGTAACAGCAGGATGCTTGAAGTAAAATTTAAAAAGTGTATTTGGTATATTTAATGTCCAGCTCTATTACAATGCCCTTGTCTCACACACTTCTTAAAAAATCCAATTAAAATGGTTTCACAGCATTCCAAAGATTTTGAAAATAAAGTGCTCAAGTTAAGTTTGTGGGGTTTTTTTTAATTTTAAGCAATATTAGGGATTCTGGACTCTCAATCTGTAATGGAATATTACAGAATTAAATGTGCTCTTCCAGCATTCCTGACACGCATTTAAATTGATACTCTACACTGAAATATTTCTGGCCTAAACATGTGAAAAAAGTTTATGTTTAATTCCAGCAATGACCATAACATTGCTCATGTCAGAAGCTGGCAGTGGAACAGCTCACCGAGATCATAAAAGGGAAAAAAAAAAAGTGTCCTTCTCCTGGAATCTGGAATGCAGCAGCAGTAGGCAGACTGTTAGCAACTACACAGCCTTTGAAATTCCTACGATGGTGTAAAACATTTACATTGCTTTACTAAAGTCAAAGTACCATGTGTGAAGAGAGGCAGGACTGGTGACAGTATGTTAAAATTGTATTAAAGAAAACAAAACATGACCTTTAAGATCTTTCCCCCACAGTTTGAAGGCAAATAATTTAAGCAATGCATTAGTCTTGTTACCATATTATGTAATTCCTGGCCAAAACAACACTTTGCTATACATAACTAATCTATACATGTATGTGCCCTGGTATTGTTAAAAAGAAAACTAACTTTGAGCATTTAAGGTAAAGTGAACAAATGCATTAACATATCCTAATATAAAGTTTCACACTCAGACTTAGTTAAGTACTAACAGCAAAGATTTCAGCCAGAATCTACAGCAGCCACTTATACCACTTTTACTTTGAAACTTAGCTTGATTTCATTCTTTCAATGCCTTCAGAGTTTTAACAAATCACTTTCTACATATTTCATTTCGGAAATACTCCTAAAATTCCTGAACCTGAGATTTGCTAAAGCATGCCAGGTAAAATGGACAGCAATTTGCTGCCCCAAATCCTTGATGCATTTCTATAAGCTATAAGCTTGCCAGGCACACTACTTTCCTATCATTAGATGCTGCAACTGTCAAGTAAGTCCACCTGATAATGTTTGCCCCCGGATCCGATCTACCCTACAAGCACTATCACTTATAACTTGGCAAAGAGGTGCAGCTTAAATGCTTGGACAACCTCACCACTCAGCACCATAAGCACTCATTATGGCAGAAAGAAACCTCAAGGCCATTTCCCAAAGGCAGGGAAAACATTGAACAGCCACCTGTATTTGCACTGGATTAAAGAGGGCAGTAGTAAAGTTACTTGTGGTTTGCATTCATTCTCTAGCAAAGATTCCAAGCCTCTCCTCTATTAGTAAGTGACCACAGGGTGCTGGGGACCCTTACAGGAATTACATTGGATCAAATTCTGCATTTCCATGCACTGATACAAAGACAGAAAGATTTCTTTCCAAAATTTAATTTCCGGCACAGAAAAAAACCCAACAAACCCACAAATAACTAATACTGGCTGGTATGTTAACCATCTAGGTGCATACACCTTAAAACTTCTTTTAATTAATAAACTTCTGAAGTATATAGAGATGAAATTTAATCAAGTGCAAACGTTACCAAACTTATCATTAAGAAGAAAGAATGCCCCAGGATGTCAAAGATCACTGCTTGAAACATTATTCTCCAAGAAGGACAAGGCTCTCAAAATTGGTTTAACAGTTCGGTTACTTCAGAAAGTTGTTTCTAAATACTCCCCCATTATACCTAAGCAAGCATGTATTTACCTGCACTTGGCGAACAACATTAGCCAACCGCTTGGTACATGGATCTTCATGTTTAATAGCTTCATGAATTTCACCATCCGCAATGATACCAAATATTCTGGGAAGGTTCGAGTTGTTGGGACCAAGGACAACTGGGTTGTTGCTGTTACAATTAAAACATGTATTACAAATGAATGTTTAACTAAAACAATTAATGTAAGCATTTTACATGTCAGTTGAGTGATTGTGAAACATCTTATTCTAAACCTTATTTACATCCAAGTTTCACTCAGCTGAATAAGTGTGCATAGCTTAGTTGCATGCTGACAGAATGTTCCCTCTCCTGTTAATATTTAACCAGCTGATTCTTTAATTAGACTATACTTTATCAGGAAGAAGTTCTGAAGTTTACAAAATAGTTGAGTTCCATGCAGATGGAACTGCAAATAGTGTGACATAAATACCCTGCCTAAAAAGGCTTACTCTTCCCTCTCAGTGCTGCAAGGAGGAGGTTTTGTTACTGCTGTCAGGAGCACCAGTGACCTCAGCTCTCTGCCAGCACGCTCACTGACGCAGCAAGAAAGCAGTTCTACTCCCTCTTTCCCAGCCAAGTGTTGGAGTAGAGAGCAGTGCTGGCAACCAGGGGTTTGAGTGGAAAACATGATCTACTTCCAACCCTGCCACCTTCCACTGCTGGAACACAGAGGCTGTGAATGTACAACTGAGAGCGCTCCAGAGAAGTACGGCTGAGCAAGGCTGAGCTCCCTGCACCGGGCTTGGGTACCGAAGTGTGCTAGTACTGTAATTCCTGATTTCTATGTATATATTCCTGATTTTCTGTTTTGAATATCTCCAGAAAAGGGGACTCCACAGCCTCCTTGGGCAGCCTGTTCCAGGGATCTATCACTCTCACAGTAAGTAAGTTCCTTCTCCTATTTAAATGGCACTTCCTGTGCTCCAGCTTGTGCCCGTTGCCCCTCGTCCTGTCACTGGGAACTACTGAAAAAGAGTCTGGCTCCATCCTCCTTGCACCCTTTAGATACTTGTAGGCATTAATAAGGACTCCCCTCAGCCTTCTCTTCTCCAGGCTAAAGAGTCCCAGCTCTCTCAGCCTTTCCTCTTTAAGAGAGATGCTCCAATCCCCCAGTCATTTTTGTTGCCCTCTAATGTAAGCAGAGCATCAAATTTTTCCTGAAATTTTCTGTAGACATTCCCAGATTATCCTTTCATACCATGTGCATATAAAGCAGCCAGGAATTTCTTCAAGCCATACACTTAAGATAGGAACATTGACTGTTTAAAAAAAACAACACAGCAGTAACATCACAGAAGGCTCAGTTCTGACATTCCAGATTATCTTCCCTAAAAACCATATGCAGATTAACCTGGCAGTTTCTCAGTTTTGGAAAATAAAACCAAGGAAAGAATCTGCAAACACGCTTCCTTTCTGCATTAATGTCAAGATTTTGCCTTACCTCTCAATTAAGTCACACAGGTAATTGAAAGTATGAACAGCTTCTTCTTTATCTTCATGAAGTGGAAGCCATGATAACCAGTGTGGCAGGACTTCTTCAACATTAATACAGTCAGGCTTGAACTTCATTATCTTTCCTACAGCTGAAATGCAGTTCTCTGTTGCATTGACATTCTCTTTGGTTTTGGCATCTTGTGATTGAATGACTCTCACCAGTAATGGAAGCGCCTCTAATTAACAACACAAGAATAAAGTTTAATACACAGTCGAGTCACATTTTATTAACAACACAAATTTTACATGTGACTACTGCATGTATTAAAAACAGGTTTTTCTGTGGCCCGAGCACCAAAACCAAGTCATCCCAATGTCCCACTGCTTCTGGGTTCTTCCCTGCTCCATAATCATTACATGAAAAGCAAACAGAAAGATAAAGCTACGCAAGGAAAACAAGGAAACAGCTACTGCCAAGGTCTGGATTTGCTTTATAAGTTCAGAAGAAAAAACCAAAAATCTTCTCAAGAGTTCTGTAATCTATGATATACAAGGCATTAATTTATAGTAAAACTATAGATAACAAGCACTTTTTTAATAATCAATTTTAAACATAGGATGGTGAAAAGCACCGATAAGGTGACATTCACATGACTGTAGTACATGTCTACAGTGTACACCTGCTGTACATCTATTGCTTGTGTACACATAACTATATACATGCCTACACACCACCCACCACTAAAAGCTGCACTAGAAAAAAGTTCACAGGAGTAATCTCATCTGGTCAATCCACCTGGCATGGCTTAGATTGTAAAAATCCAACATCAAAGAAAATGCCAATTTCCTTGCTAGGCTAACAGCCATATTTAAATATTTATTATTATAGTCATGCAGATAACCACATGCACACTTCAGAGGGCTCTACAAGCACACAGAAACAATCTTCCTTGTGTTCTTCTGCTAAAAGTATAATATTAAAGCTGTGAAATTCTGTATCAGCACAAAATAGGTTGTGGAGAAAACATGCTTCAAAATAACTCCAATTACTGAGGAAGAGCGAGATCTCACACTACTTCATTTTGGTAAGGAGCACCTTTGCAGTTAAGAAATACACAATGACACTTGCTGTACTAACTACACTGAATTCCATTTTTGAAGAATTTAGCAGCTATGGAAAAAATTTATTAAACCTCAGCTAAACAAAGATACTTTTAAGGGGCTGATAAACATTACAGGTACTTTACTAATCATTCCCAGTCTGCCACACAGGTTATACTGGCAATTTATTTCCCTGCCAAAGGGAAGTGACCTCACTGTCAAGAGGCGAGGAATTTCCAACCTCTCCTTCCTCCCAAATCCCACATTCAAATAGTTTGATCAGACGCATGTACCTACCTGTGCAATAAGGACGATAGCTGTCCCCACCAAACTGTGCCATAACTCCCACACCGTAGGCAGCTGCCTGCCTCACCTCTGGGCTGTTGTCACATATTGACTGCAGCATTGGCCTCAGGAAGCATTCAGCATACTTGAACGAAGAAGGGCTGCAGTGCTCTACGATATCATCAAATATGCATAGTCCCCACTGCCTGTCTGGCCATGGCCTGTGTGAACACTGCACCCAAAACAGGTAACATTTCAGCCAACTTAAAATTGGTAAGTTTTTTACAGTCCATGATTATATTAACAGAACAATCATAGCACCAGTGATCTAAGATTTCTCTACAAATCTTCCTGGACTAAATTCAATCCTACAAACACAATTTTCTGGACTGATACTTGCAACAATACCATAAACAAAGCAAAATCCAGCTGACTCTCTGAGCTGATTAAAAAAATTACTTTAGGCTAAACTTTCTACCTCTATTTCATGCTCAGTTACCTATTTCAGTCTTAGTTTTCCCCACTAATCTGCAACACTTTTTTTGTCCCTCTCCTTGAAATCCATTTTAGAGATTATCCAACACTCCCAGGCAAATTAAATTTCTCAAAATAGTTCTGTGTGTCCATCACCCTGGGTCTTGCAACGCAGAAATTAGAATTAGCACAGCAGTGTAGCTGTTCAAATAGCACAAGGTAACAATTTCTGCCTTGTTCCAGAATAAACCTTCAGCTGCCTCTATCTTGTAAAACAATAATTGCTATATTCTATCTACCAAGTTTTCTAACATTCCAGCATGGAAGGCCTATTGACACATCAGAAAAAAAAATAATCACTGTCAAACCAAAAGAAAGCAAGGTACTTACAATTAAGTTGACAATTAGTGGAAGTAGCCTTTCAAACCATGGCAGTACCTTCTCCTTGTAACTGCTGAATATTGAGTGCAAAATGTCTGACACTTTAGTCAAAATATAAACGTCACTGTCATCCTGATGGGAAAAGGATACAGGTCACATCAGAGCTAGTGATCTTTCAAATAGTGGAAGTCACATGAAATGCTAAAGTCTCTAAATGAATGAAATAAAGTTGTTTAATGATTTGGTTTCGTAAAACCAATCCTTTGAAGTCTTGGTCTGATCATAGAAAGGGACCTCAAAAGATCATTCAGTCCAAGCGCCCTGTCATGGTCACTGACAGCTTTCAATAGATCAGGTTGCTCAAAGCCTTGTCTAACCTGGCCCTGAACACTTCAAATGATGGGGCATCCACAACTTCCCTGGGCAACCTGTTCCAGTGTCTCAACATCCTCTTAATAAAGAACTTATTCCTTATGTTCAGTCTAAACCTACCCTCCTTTAGTTTGAAACTGTTGCCCCCCTGTCCTGTCACTACAGGTCCTGGTAAAACCTCTCTCTCCATCTTTCATCTAAAGGCCTCTTTATATATTGAAAGGCTGCAATAACGTCTCCTTGGAGCTCTCTCTTCAACAGGCTGAACCCCAGCTCTTTCAGTCTTTCTTCATAGAAGAGGTGTTCCAGTCCTCTGATTATTTTTACAGACCCTTCTTTGGATCCATTCCAACAGGTCCATGTCTCTTGCACTGGGGGCACCAGAGCTGGATGTAGGTGGGGTCTCAGAAGAGCAGAAAGGGAAAAATTACCTCTCTCTATCTGCTGGCCACACACCTTTTCATGCAGCCCAGGATTCAGCTGGCTGGCTGAGCTGCAAGAGTATGTTGCCAGCTTATGTGCAATTTTTCTATTCATCAGTATCCACAAGTCCTTCCCCACAAGGTTGCTCTCAATCCATTCATCCCCCCAGGCTATATCGATACTGGGGACTGCACCAACCCATGTTCAGGATCTTGCACTTGTCCTTATTGAACTTCATGCAGTTCACATGGGCCCACTCCTCAAGCCTGTCCAGGTCTCTCTGGATAGCATCCCTTCCCTCCAGCACATCAACTGCACCACTCTGCTTGCTGTCACCTGCAAATGTGCCAAGGGTGCACTTAATCCCACTACCTATGTTGTTAATAAAGATACTGAACAGTACCAGTCCCAGTGTAGACCGCCAAAGGACACCCCTTGTTATTGATCTCCATTTGGACTTGAGCCACTGAAAGCAACTTCAGACCTGGCCATCCAGACAATTCCTTATCCACTAGTCTGTCCATCAAATCTGTACCTTTTCAATTCAGTGATGACGGTTTTGTGTGGGACCATGTCAAAGGTCCTACAGAAGTCAAAACACATGACATCAGTCGCTCTTCCTTAATCCACCAACACAGTCACACCATCAGAGAAGCCACCACATTAGTTGGGTATGATGTGCCCTTTGTGAAGCCACATCAGCTGTCTCTAATCACCTCCCTGTCTCTCATGTGCCTTGACATGGCTTTCAGGAAAACCTGTTCCATAATCTTACCAGGCACAGAGTGAGACTGGCTAGTTGGTAGCACCCAGTTCCTTCTTAAAAATGTAAGTTGACTGCTAGTACTCAATTGCCTAGAACAATTTTCAGGGACAGAAACATTTTATCAAGACAAACACTGACTTGTCCAAATTTACCGCTTCCATGACTTCCCTTTACAGAAGACAGAAGGCCCTTCTCATCCATATAATAGAAGGAATATTAATCCTCTCATAATTTCATTTTTCACCTTGCCCAATTAATGCATCAAACTGGTGAAGGAAAGATCCTTAGCTCAGATTCAGACACCAACTCATGTTACATCTGCAAGCAAGGATTGTTCCCTGGGCACACTTGTGTTGGGAAAACCTTTTAACTTTGCCTTAAAGCAAGTTCTGTTGTACTCAGTAAGGTTCCTTTAATCAGTTTATACTTGAGCAGGCAGGGAAAATAGAATACAGCTAGTTTCTGGTCCCTAGTGAGACACTACTTATTATTTCTCATGCAATTGGCAGCTTCTCACAACTGGGTATTTAAACACTCCGTGGTTAAGATAACTTCTGCATTGTCAAGACAAAATTCAATCAACAACTCTGGAACATACACACAAATGAAAACAGAGGTAGAGAACTGCTGCAGATACCACAAAGTCCACCTGGCCTGGTATTGCCCATTTATTAATACCTGATAATAGATGTTCAGGGAAAAAGCATAACATACTTGCTTAGTGTACACTTTCTACCCTCTATCAAATCAGCAGTTTAGTTACTGTCTAAGTTATGGCTGTAGCTGGATTTCTTGCTGAAACTACTGTTCAAGTATCTTTCATTACTTCCATACTCTCTTATATTTCTGCTGCCTTGAGGTAAGGACTACATAAACACATTCTGGGAATGAAGGTGTATATCCAAATGTCACTCATTATCATATGCTAATTCTGTCCATATGGCAAGTGACATTCTGGTCCCACTCCTACTTTCACAGGGTAATGCAGACAAGTATTCAGAAAAGCATCTGCAAGGTCAAATATAAATTAAAGCATTTTTAAAAATGCCTTGCAACTCTGTTGCAGAGTACAGATTCAGCTTCTCTGAACCTGCTGCCTGCTAGCATTTTCTCTCATTATCAGTACAGACTGACAAAAAACCCCCAAAAAACAACAACAAAAACACCCAAAAAAACAAGCTTTCTAATTCACCGTCTACAAGAATGAACAGTGAATACTGCAAATGAGAAAGGGAGAAAAAAGTGGAAACACTCCTGGCTCAGAACCCGAGTTTGTTATTTTTTGATCCCAAGCAGCATGTAAGCACCAGAAATCTATCCTTTTAGAATGCTGACCTAATGTTCCCAAGCAAAAGGGGCTCAAGAACTGCATTGCTATTCAATAAAGTATTCACATATGGTGCAGGATCTATGAAGGTATATTCTGGGGTCCGCACACAGGTAAAACTCATGCAAACAAACTTGACAATTCAACTTCACAAGCTTCACAGTTGACTTCTATGTAAAAAAAATTCCTAGTTTTTAAATTTACTGAATATCCTTAATATTTCGGGTTATAGGCAGTGACTTGCTATTCTTTATTATTCTCTTTGCATCAATAAGGATTTAACTACAATGATTGTATCTCTTCTACAGTCACCTTCACTTCAGACTAAAAAGGTGGTTCAGTATCTTGGCAAGCAAGTAAACACTTTGTTACTCTCTCATAAGCAAACACATTATGTCAGCTGTGCACCCTGCTGCCCACCTCTGATACTGTTTTAGGTCTGTTCTTTTCCAGACAGGCTCCTGACCTGATATCAGAAGGTAGGCTCAAGGGTAAAAGCCCCCCTAGGTCATCAGGCAAGAAGAAAAAGCAAGTCAGCAGGGCTATGCCTTAGGTTATCACCAACACAGCATTTGACAGACGACTATTAGATTTCATCTCAGAATTGTTTGAGAGAATGAATAAAATTAAGAGCTATATCCTGAACTTTCTCCTTCAGTGTACCAAAGAAACCTTTTGTATTTTCTAATTCACACATTTAGTATGATCCATTTCGTACTGGAAGTTTTGAAGGAAAATGGTAACTGAATGTTCATCCAGGAAGAAGTAATTCTGAGGATGCACTACTATGCTTAAACTGAGCAGCATAGCATATCAGCCTGGAGAAGAGAAGGCTCTGGGGGGACCTCACAGCAGCGTTCCAGTAACTGAAAGGGCCTACAGGAAAGCTGGAGAGGGACTTTCTTCAAGGCCTTGTAGTGAAAGGACATGGAGTAATGGACCAAAACTGGAAGAGGGGAGATTTAGGTTAGACATTAGGAGGAAAATCTTTAGTGTGAGGGTGGAAAAGGTTGCCCAGGCAAGTTGCAGAAGGTCCAATCCTGGAAGTGTTCAAGTCCAGGTTGGATGGGGCTCTGAGCAACCTGGTTTAGTGGGAGGTGTCCGTGCCCATGCAGGGGGGTTGAAACTAGATGATCTTTAAGGTCCCTTCCAGCCCAAACCATTCTATGATTCTAAGATATGATGATCTGTGTTATGTATTTCCACCCTGATGTTTTATCAATGGAAAAACCTCCCCAAACAAACTTACTTCATCTTGTAATGACTCTTCAACTTGTTCATCGTAGTCTTCATCCTGTCTTTTCACTAAATTAAAAAACAAATATTAAGTAACACATTTGCAAAAGTGCCTAAGAAGTCTGTGAAAGGGAAAAAAATTACACAAACTAATTCAGAAAATAGGAAAAATAGCTGAAGGTGAGTTTTCAGTCATTAAGAGGCTTCAAAGAGCTTCCACAGAAAAACAAGTAGTACAATGAGACTACTCAGTTTAAGAACATATAAAAGTGCATGAAATTAACACACCAGCTTGTCCACAAGGATAAGTGCATAGAAATAAGAACCTACCATTGCTCTAAGAAAACTGCAAAGACTTCAGATGAAAAAAACAACAACACAGAAATGACATCACCATAGACATGTGCACTATCTTCAAGTAAATCTGTCCATTGACTTTTGACTAAACTGCAGTATTTCTGCAAATTATGCCACCTCCATTCTCCCAAAGCTTAACAATATAACTCATGGACTCTGTTGTTTCAAAGCCCAATTGCCTTATCTAAATATGCAAATTAAAACAGAACTAAGCTTCTTCTTTTTACTTGTTCAGAAATTATTAGGAATTCTGTTTTGAAGAACAGCCGTAACAGGAATTTGTGCTAACTTACCTTGTCTTAATTCTTGATTTTTAAAGTGCTCTTCCAGTTTTCCTTTCAATATTCCTCCAAGTTCTTCAAAGTGTTCATTGTTAAGGCATCCATCTCCCATTACCTCAATGCACTAGTGAAATAAAATGATAGTTTTTCAGCTTTAAGTTACATGAGTAGTCTCAATGAAATCTAAGGACACAGTATTATTACATGCTTTACTTCAAGCGATGACGAGCAGAAATAACACTAACAGAATATTCATACTGTAATCTATGCTCATATTATACAAGTGAGGCATGGTACCACTGTACTTTTCATGCACATAACTTCAGTGGTTTGCAGTTAAAATGAATACAATTGGTACTTATTTTAGATTAATAGTTCAGTACTTTGGTTCTTGCAAAAAAAGTACAGCAAAGTTTTTCAACCACATATAACAATCTTTATAGTCAAACCAAAATTCATGAGAAGGAAGCCTTGCACTTCTTCCAGCCAACAAACATATCCTTTCTTACCACAAAAACCTATAAACAGTAATGCCACAACATTTGTAAGAAGGAAGGTTACCTTTGCAAAAGAATGCATTATTTCTGAGAGAACATCTGAATCTGGTTCTGTCCCGATGGCTTTGATGAGCGCATCGCACATGAAGTGCCACATCTGTGTCAGGTACTCCGGCCCACGAACTCTAGCACATTCAAGAAGCAGGGGCATTGACTCCGCTGCTGCCACTCGAACACGTTTCATTATTAAGGAAATAAAACAATAAAAGCCAACAATAAAGTGCTTAGAATTTAAGAACCTGCCACAATAATGCAGCTATTAGTTTTCTACCTGAAATGGTGGGTGTTTTTTCTTTTCATTCCAGTCCAGTGCATTTGATTTCTTAATTAGATACAGATTAAGATCACAGGAAAATTTAATTGCTTGCTATTTAAAAGTTGTTTCACGCCTGTTTCAGGCCATGACAGAAAAGCTATTCAAGTTCTCCACTCTTGGCACAATCATCACCTGCTCTACTCTTTGCTTTTAACATTATAGACATGAGTATTTAAAAACAAACTAAGTGGAAAAAGTAGGATACATTGGCTAAAATCTAGTGTGTACAACAGTGTTCTCAGAAATGATTTCTACTATAAAGCACCAGAATATTTTAAAACTAACACTTTCAATTCATTTAGGAAAACAGTAAACACGACTTTGATTCTTCCAAACTAAGTTTCTATTTTCACAGTAGGATTTGTTAATAGGATATCATCATGGAAATAGAACTTCAACAAGGGAACCATCAGCTTTACAACTTGCTCTGTATACTCCACAAATCCTTCTTTTAGCTCTTTTGCATAGCAAACCTGAAACACAAACATGAAAACACCACCTTTAAACTGTTACTAATATTATTCAAGTATGTAATGGTGAGAAAGATCTTTAGAAGTTTAAGTTTTTAAAATTTCTTTTACAAAACATGCAATAATCCATTTACCTACGCCCTCCACTGTGGTATTTTAAGAAACCATGATAGCAGCTTAAGTTCTTACTCTTACTTGTGTGTTCTTCAAACCAAATTCAGAAACATCAACATTTTTGCAAAAAGGAGCTACTTTTTAACATCTCCAATTCCTTAAAAGTTTTGCTAACAAAGGAAAACTATCTGTTCATCTTAAAAACTGAAGCTCCATTTTTTAACCAAATAAGCCACGTGCCACAAAGTGTTTGAAATGCAAACTTAACATGATCACCTGAAGAAAACCAGAACTATTTCATTTGATACCACAAAGAATATTTTTCATTACAGATTTTGGCTTCAGACTCTATTGTCCAGCAATACGTAAATCACCAAAACTGTCCTATTACCCACCAGCATCTGGCATGCAGTTGCTTTTTCTTCAAGGCCTGCAGTCTTAATTCCAAAACTTTGCTGATCTCCAAGGTTTACAAATTCCCAACCATCATCATCACTCATATTTTCCATATCTTGTGCTGTTACACAGAAGGGGAAATAATAAATCTAAAAGTGCTACAAAACAGTTTATTTCAGTATTTCTTCAAGGAAAACACTATCTTAAACCTACTGTCTAAAAGAGCTACTTCAGGTTTAATAGATGCAGTCTTCATTAAAGGTCCCATGACAACAGGAAGGTACTGCTGAAATTCCTTTCCAAGAATTTTACACATTCTGGCCCACGCTGAGATCATGTAAGAAATCTAGAAAAGAGAAGAGTCAAAATTTTCATGTTCCACATTTTACATTAATGCATACTTAAAAGGAATGCATAAAGGAAGAACATGATACAATAGGATTTTTTAAAAATAATTTGTCAGCAGTACGTAACATGTATTTCAAAGAGAACTCATCACATATGCAATCCATATAAAAATGTCTTCAAAAGACATGTCCCAAGTCTTTATTTGTAACAACACATTGACAGTACCTCTGATCAAAGTTGCTGTACATGTAAAAATGAGACAGTGCAAGATGTACTTTTAATACAATCATGACTGTCTTGAAAAGTAAAGTACTTTTTTTTTTCTGAAATGAGTAGTTTCCTGAATTAAAATGATATGACTGAGCCACATTCCTGAAAAAACGCAAATGGAGCAAAAAAGAGTGCAGTACTGTGTTTTCAGAGGAGTATTTGTTTTTAGATGCACAAGTCAAAATAGCTCTCCACTCATTAGAACAGCTGTCTAACAAGTCTTGTTGAACTATTTATAAGATGACAGCAAGGGAACAGGTCATACAATGCCAAACTAATAGTTAATAATAGACAAGGAATGATTACTCACATGCTGAAATTTCTTAATCAAATATACATTCTGGAAGTCTCATTTCCAAAACACATTTCTATGAAAGCTTCCAAGGCCATCTTAGGGCCTCAATTTTGTTAAGACATGCTGAACAATTAGTCTGAAGGTGTAATTACATCGGAGGAGGTGGGGGACAGAAATGTCACATGTACAAAGAACATTTTTAATACTCAATGAGCTAAGCAATATAAAGATACAATTTTAATGTACCTGTGGATCATCATCTTCTAGATCACTGAAGTCTGTTTGTGTCTTCAATAACAGCTGCATGACATCTGATGCATCCTGCATAAACTAGATATAGGAAACAACTATGTTTTCAAAAGCAAATTAAAACGGTACTCTCCAAAGACTTAAATTGTTTGGTGTTATGTTCAACACACTATCAAGACACAAACTAAAGCTGCAAATAGACTGAAATGCAAATAAAAATTAAAACACAAGTTCTTTTCTGGAAGCAGCACCAAGTCATTCTTGTCTCAAGCTTCACTGTACCTCTGTTCATATATTTGAAAGCAGATCGCTAAATAAATAAATACTAATACTCACTAAGAAAATCTGCCAATTCTAACTTCCCCAGATCTCCTCCTTACAATTTTGACTCTCACAGAACTGGGATAAAAGCTGACAGCATGAGCTACTCCTCCTCACAGGTGAGTAACATTTTAAGTCACATCAGATGCCCTATTGATGTTACATCTACCCTTTTTTCACTTCCCATGATCCCAGTAGTCATTATTGAGCAACAGTTGTGTTTAAAATAGGTTTAAAATTTAGTTCCATAAATGGTAAGTTTTCTGGTAGTGCTTCTAAGTCAAAGGAAAGGGGGGGAGGATTAGTAGTATTTTCATACTGCGTACATCACATTACTCTACTTTGAAGTGTGATTATCTGTTTTCTTCACTAGATAAAATGATAATCTGTAAACTGTAATGCAAACTTGCCATCAGAACATCACTTAAGACTCTTAAATAGTCCTTTCACAGTTGTTTCTTGATACAGAGACATGTTTTAACCAACTTATAAAAAAAAAAACAACCCAAAACCAAACCCTGCCAAATACATCAAGGCTCATGAAAAACAAGTACTTCAAGTTCTATTACAAGCACATTTCAACTTTTTCAGGCATCTGCATACAAAATCTGTGTAAGTTTACTTTGAACCACATACATTTTACCCACCATTCTGACACTGCCTAAATGAGATGCTCCTGTACTTCTCTTGAGGAAAAAAGAACAACACAAAAAAATGCTCCCTTTCAATATTCTTCACTGACAAGAATAACTTAACATACAGTATTTTCCTAAGATTATATTGTGAATTTGTGAATCTAAACAGCAAGACAGTCACCTCAGAAATTGAGAATGAGACACATAGAAACCAGCGATAACACAGCTATATGTTTAACAAGTTAATATGTTAATACAAAGTTAACACTGTAAAAAAACAAAGGCATTTTAAAATGTATTTAGACAAGATCTAAGCTTACCTTTTCTTTACCAACAGCAAGACCAATTAGGCTGATGCATTCAATAGTCTTTCCTCGTAAAAGTCTTAATTCCTTCTGAACAGCATTCTCAACAATGTGTTTTAAAGAAGGCATAAATAAGTCATAGTAGGGAACAAACTTCTCCTCTGCTGTATCTGCAACTGATGCAATTGAAGTCACAACTTGCTCCAAAACTAGCTTAGTGCCTTTCTGTATCAACTTGGAAAGAGGAAGAACACAGTGTTATACTTCAAAGCACATTTTTTACTCCAAAGCATGCCAAATGTATCCTAATTCTTATCAGTTTAGACCAACATCAACAGATACGTATAATGGCTTATTTCAGAGTTCTTAGTTCAGCTATACTTATTCTGTGTATGAGACAAGGTTACCCTCCACGAAACTCTTGTTCAGTGTATTATACCTCTTGTAATTTTATCACCATAGTGGAATGAAGATGTTTCACTAGATTATCCAAATACGGAATAAGCAGTGACTTGGGACAATCTTCAGTGAAGTTTATGAGTGCTGCAGCTGCATGGGCTTGAACACGCTGGTTGCCTTGATCCTCCATGGTTTGCAGGAGAGCTGCTATAACCTGAAAAATAAATGTTTGTTTTCAGAAGAACAAGTTTCTGAAAGGGACGGTTTTCTCACTACTCCCCCCATCCCTACTATCCTGTTACTTGCCTTCTCATGAAATTTCTTTTGAAAACCAGGTGCGAAGTCAGTTGCCATTTGTCCGATAGCATTACAAGCAGCGTATCTTACTCTTGGATGCTGAAAAAGTATTTACCTCAAATAGTTAACAAGTAGTCATGACAGTAGAAATGAAAACATTTTAAAATCAGTAATAGAATTATACTCACAGGATCCTGAAGGAATAACAAAACAAAATTAACTATCTCATTTAAAATTCCCTCCATCTGTTGGTGGCAACCTTCTCCGATGGCTGAGAGTGCCATCAAGCCAGCATGTCTGTACTTCCAGTCAGCTACAGAACAGTAAAAATTAATGTTATACACTTTGGAAACTAAAAAGCACCCCAACAAACAAACACACACCTTTTGAGGGGTGACAGGAGGAGAAAGGGCAGAGAATAGGAGAGGGAAGGGATTTAATGTGCTTGATTAAATGCTTTTCACTTTTCTGAATACATACTCCCAGAGATGCACAAAAATTTGACTATGTAATCCAGGCCAAATCCAGACCTACAAATAAGAATTCTTAACTGTGATACAAGTATGTGTATAGTACTAACATCTGGGAACTGCATTTTAATTTAATTAACTAACAATGAAACATAAAGACAAAATTTCTTTCTTCCTTTCTCCCATTTTTTTAATGGTATCAGAACAGCCTACACCTTCTTCAAGTCAGGAGGGGGGATAGGTCTAGTGAACCAAACAATATCTATATTTAAAACGAACAATCAGTACAAAACTTTACAGCAGTCTCCCCAAAACTGTTAAAGAAGAGAAACATCCCACTTAATAGATGTAAGGCTTTCACTGCCTCTAAGTCCTATTACCTATTTTCAGGCTAGCGGGTATTGTTGAAATTATTTTCCATGCCCCTCTCCTTGTTCTTCAGGAAAGTGAAACAAAAGAGAAAATCCAGCGTTTTGGGGTGGGGTTTTTTTTGGCGTTTTTGTTTGGTTGTGGTTTTTTTGTTTGATTTCTGAGAGTATTGATGATGTTTTAATCTAAATGTCATCTTTCTTTCCACCTCCCTACCAGTGAGAGCCTCTGAACCAAACATCTATTGCATTTTTCTCTTCCTGAAAGTATTAATCATTATGGAAAGCTCTGACTCAGCAGAAAGAAAGCATCACCCATCAACATGACTTCTTCCCTTCATAGGGGTCAGGTCTTCCAACTATTAGACTCCACTCCTTTCTGTGGGTACTACAATACTAGGCATTTGCTAGCCTTGAAGCTGTTAGCACTGGAAGAGCCAGGTTGATCTGTTTACTTAGTAAAATCATCTTTACAAAAAAATTTCATCCCAAACAGGCTTTTTAAGTGTTCGCATTCTGCAGGTGGTACCTTGAGTAGGCCTGTGTTTCCAATATGGCAACAGTCTTTTCTGGGCTTGGTTTTAAATCATGAAAGTAGGAGAAGTACTCAGAACTTCTGCATTATCTTCTACTCCAAATGCTCAAAGCACACGTCAAGTCAAAGTGCATACAACAAATGCACAACTTTTTTTTGAGTGACTGCCTGAGCAAGCATTACAGGTATTTTAAGAGGAAAAGCAACATACCAAGCAACTGATAAGAATATATGGAACCACCTCATGAAACAAATACTAAATTCAAATACCAAAAGACAAGACCACCTACCACAGAATTCTGTATTTTGGTCCATCAAATTCCAAGAGGAAAAAAAGGAACAAGTTTTCCCCTATGCACTATAATGTATTAAAATTTCACTTAAGTGCAGCACTTCTGAAGAAACAAAAAAAAATTACCTACAGAATAACAGGTGGCAGCTCAGGCACACTTAAGAGTGCTGTGGAACACTGCATACAGATTTAGAGAGAATATTCTAAAGTAAAAAAAGGTCTTCTCTTATTTCTATTTAATTCACAGACTGAGGTTTTTAAAAAATGGAAAAATGTACTGTTTTGTTTTTGAAATCTCTGTTCAGCTATCCATGTTACAGAAAAATGTTGTAATGCACTGCATATAAGCTTAATAATAAATCAGTCTAAGAAAAGGCATGAACTTCCAAGTTCATAGCATTTACAGATTTTGCTGCCAATATAAAAAGTGGGAGTGTATAAAGATGCATCAAGTAGCTAAACAGGAAGTTTTAAGAGATATTAAAGCTCCTGGAAAGGATAAATTGTAAAGAAAAAAAGTGGTTACTTACGATTCTGAAGCATTTGCATAATATGTTCTTTAATCATAGGTAAAACAAGTTTTCCTCCAAGACCACACGCCATCCTGTCCAGTGCACTCTCGCCAGCAACTGCATTGCTAAATATAAGTCGCAGAAATAAGGAGTCTGATATCTACAATAAAATAGTCCATCAAGGCACAGAAATGCCTCTCCCTGCAGTGCTAGCCTTCAGACTTTTGCCACCTGAACACACAAGTCTCCATAGGTAAATAAAGCATACTCAAGCATAAAAGCACACCCACCAGTCACAAAATTATTATTTACTCTCCACCTAAACATTTATTACTTGTAGCCCATTAAGTCTTGTAAAAAAGAAACTTGGGCCTTACCAGCACTGAAGATATCGTATCAATTACATATACCTAGAAAGCTTAAACTAACAATACAACAAACAATAATACTGGCCATCATCTTTCAGTCATGACAATGCCAACAAGTCCAGACTTGCTATGAATCAGTTGAACCAGCAGAATTCCAGCTTTGGCACATTAGAGACCTTCCTTGCATGGCAGCATCGTCAGGACTCTAGTAGCATGTTCTCTTCCCAATGACTCAGACAGAAAACATCCAGTCCAGGTAAGGATTTTGTGACTCTCAGCCAGTTCCAGAACTAAGAACAGCCAAATATTATCTGTGTAAAGTGACTTGTTCATCCATTAGAATTATTCCCTACAGAAAGTTTCCAGGATGCAGATAACTACTGTTACAGTCTGGGTACAGCTAGCACCACTATAATAACTCAAGGTTATTAGTCCATCCTAGACACCCATGCTGATGGAAAGGCTGAACATCCCTCTTCTTTCAAGTGTCCATCAGCTGGGTCTATTCCACTTCAAACTGTTATGCTCCAAAACTCATTACAAACCATAAACAGTCTAGAAATTCACATGCTGTGAACAGAGGTGTTTGTACAAAGATACTGACAATGTTGCATTTGTTCTTCAGATTAGTTATGTTCAAATATACAGACGCATCCCCAGCAAAGCAAAAAAGCATGGGCACACAGGTTTAGATTAAAGCAAACTCACTGAAGTTCATGGCAGCTTTCATCTTAAATTACATCCCTTGAGTTCTTTCTTCCCACCATTAACTCACACATTCAGCTTGAAGAAATAAAGATAGTCTATCTTAGAAAAATGACCACATACCTTCCTGCAATGTTTGCAAAGCTTTTGCCAGGAAAAGAGGAAGTTGGATTAACCTTTTCCTCCTTTAGAATTCCACTGCTCTATTAAGTCAGAGCAACAAAAAACTGGAAATGCTGAAATATTCCCTATTGCTTTTGTGTAGGCTGACTCACATCCCCCTTGGTCAGATTCAAACACACCCTAACAAGGCTGGAGCCTGTTTCTTGGACTGCTGGAGCCTGTTTCTTGGACTGCACAGAAATTCCAATCTTTTTATGAAGCTACAAAGACTCAAGTACCAGAAGTTAGAATACACATCAGCTAATAAACAACTCCCCAGAAAAGGTGAACTTCAGTAGTGGGAAACACGTAGTAACATGAGTGAACCTGAGAATGCAAAAACAGACACCACACACAATCACCAGAGACTAGCTGATGTCCAGTATTCTGTGTTTAAGCCTCAAGCTCTCTGTTACCTCAGAGGGGCAAAGGAGCTACATTTCTCCTTTAGGCTAAGGTTGCCAAGCATAACTTGTTTTCTGATCTTTGCTCACTCTACTTGCAACAAAAAAAGGGAAGAATTTTCATGCTAAAATCCATAGGCAACTAACTAGTATTGAGAAGAAGAAAGTTATTCTGCTGACAATAAAGAGAAACTGGAATGCTTTAAGTGGGTGATTGAGTACTTCCTAAGCTGTCTAAAGCAGGCCATCTGAATGAACTTCCAACACCCTGAAAGGCTTGATGAGGATTTCAACTTCAATATTCTATTTCCCCTTGAAATTTAGCTGGATGAAACAATGCAAATACTTGACAAACATGAATGCAGTGCAGTCTGACAGTTCTAACTGTATGGCAATATTTTAAAGTTGTAGAAATGAAAAAAAAGTCAAAAGGCTCTGGTCTACCACAGGAGACGGGAAAAAAAAGGACATGTTCAATTCCATAATCAAGGAGAACAAAACAAAGTATTCCAAGTCAAGCAGAGATTAAACAGGTTCTTCCATAAACTCCTGTGCATTGGCTTTGCAAGTGTCTTTACGTGTCTGATACCTAGTAGAAGTCGCTATACAGTTCAGTGGTAAATCAACATCTCTTCTATTACTATATGCCTATTAAGATCTCAAAGTGTTCTGAGACAAACTGTTTTGAAACATTAATTATATCTGAAGACTTGAAGGAGATGCCAGATGTGGCAAAAAAGTGTCTAGACTGGCAAATGAACATCCATGCCTTTACAGAAGTGTGGAGACAGTTACTGCCTGCACATGTTTCTGCTTCCTTCTACTTCAACTGTAATTAGACAGGAGCAGATGTAGCAGGTTGCAGTAGACCAACGCACTGTCATTCTAGTGAAAAGTTGGAGTCAACTACAAAGGATGCAGAAAAAAGCAAACCAGAAAGACTGGATATCTTTTGTAGATCTTTCTCACCTAAGACAAAACAAGATAAGCTGCTGCTAGCCATACCAAGGGATTTATCATTGTATTTTTGAGCTAGATTAAATCCAGGTCAGTATCCTTCATCTTTGGTTCCAGCTAACTCAGGATAGAATCATAATCATAGAATCATAGAATCATAGGGGTTGGAAGGGACCTTGAAAGATCATCTAGTCCAACCCCCATCCCAGAGCAGGGTCACCTAGAGTACATCACACAGGAAGGCGTCCAGGCGGGTTTTGAATGTCTCCAGCGAAGGAGACTCCACAACCTCCCTGGGCAGCCTGTTCCAGTGCTCTGTCACTCTTACAGTAAAAAAATTTTTTCTGATATTCACCTTAAACCTCCTATGCTCCAATTTGTATCCATTACTCCTTGTCCTATCACTGGTCATCACTGAAAAAAGCTTAACTCCATCTTCTTGACACTCACCCTTTACGTATTTGTAAACATTGATGAGGTCACCCCTCAGTCTCCTTTTCTCCAAACTAAAGAGACCCAGCTCCCTCAGCCTTTCCTCATAAGGGAGATGATCCACTCCCTTAATCATCTTTGTGGCTCTGCACTGGACTCTTTCAAGCATTCCCTGTCCTTCTTGAACTGAGGGGCCCAGAACTGGACACAATATTCCAGATGCGGCCTCACCGCAGAATAGAGGGGGAGGAGAACCTCTCTTGACCTACTAACCACACCCTTTCTAATGCACTCCAGGATGCCATTGGCCTTCTTGGCCACAAGGGCACATTGCTGGCTCATGGTCATCCTCCTGTCTACCAGGACCCCCAGATCCCTTTCACCCACACTGCTCTCCAGCAGGTCAGCCCCCAACCTGTACTGGTGCATGACATTTTTCTTCCCCAAATGCAAAACTCTACACTTGCCCTTATTAAACTTCATCAGGTTTTTCCCCGCCCAAGTCTCCAGCCTGTCTAAGTCTCTCTGAATGGCAGCACAGCCTTCTGGTGTGTCAGCCACTCCTCCCAGCTTGGTGTCATCAGCAAACTTGCTGAGGGTACATTCTATACCCTCATCCAGGTCGTTGATGAAGATGTTGAACAACACCGGTCCCAGTACCGACCCCTGAGGGACTCCACTAGTCACAGGCCTCCAACTAGATTCTGCCCCATTGACTATAACTCTCTGCCTCCTTCCTTTCAACCAGTTCTTGATCCATCTCACTGCCTGATCACCAAACCCATACTTGATCAACTTATCTACAAGGATGCTGTGGGAGACGGTGTCAAATGCTTTACTGAAATCAAGATAGACCACATCCACCGCTCTACCATCATCTATCCACCTAGTAATTTCCTCATAGAAGGCTATGAGGTTAGTCAAACATGACTTACCCTTGGTAAAACCATGTTGACTGCTCTTGATGACCCCCATCTCCTTGATATGTCTAGAGACAGTGCCAAGAACAAGTTGTTCCATCACCTTTCCAGGGATGGAGGTGAGGCTGATTGGTCTATAGTTACCCGGGTCCTCCTTCTTGCCCTTCTTGTAGACTGCAGTGACATTTGCTATCCTCCAGTCCTCAGGCACCTCTCCTGTTACCCATGACTTACCGAAGATGATGGAGAGTGGCCTAGCAATGACCTCCGCCAGCTCCCTCAGCACCCTTGGATGCATTCCATCTGGACCCATCGATTTATGGATGTCCAGATTACGCAACTGATCCCTAACCCAATCCTCATCTACCTGGGCAAACTCCTCCTTTATCTTGACTTCTACTGGGGCTATATGAAACTGGGGCTCATGGGGAAAGCCTACAGGAGTAAAGACAGAGGCAAAAAAGGCATTCAGCACCTCTGCCTTCTTTAAATCCTCTGTCACCAGGGCACCCACCTCATTCAGCAGTGGGCCTATATTGCCTCTGGTATTAGTTTTGTTGGCTATGTATTTGAAAAAGCCCTTTCTATTGTCCTTAACCCGACTTGCAAGGTTAAGTTCCAAGGAGGCCTTAGCTTTCCTAGTCGCCTCCCTACATTCTCTGACAACAGTCCTATATTCCTCCCAAGTAACCAGCCCCTCCTTCCATGATCTATAGATTTTCCTTTTCCATTTGAGTTTGCCCAGCATTTCCTTTTTTAACCACACTGGTCTCCTAGCTCCCTTACTAGATTTTCTACCCATTGGGACACACTGATCCTGTGCTTGCAAGAAGTGGTCCTTGAATGTTGACCAGCTATCTTGAGCCCCTTTACCTTCTAGCACTCTGTCCCATGGGACTTCCCTTAACAATTGATTGAGGAGGCCGAAGTTTGCTCTGTGGAAGTCCAGGGTTCTGGTCCTGCTGCGTATTCTGCTCCTCCCACACAGGATCCTGAACTCCACCATCTCGTGGTCACTGCAGCCAAGGCTGCCATTGACCACCACTGCTTCAACAAGGCCCTCCTTGTTGGTGAGCACAAGATCCAGCAGCGCTCCTCTTCTAGTCGGCTTATCCACCATTTGCATTAAGAAGTTGTCATCAATGCACTGGAGGAACCTCCTAGACTGTGAAAGGCTGGCTGTGTAAGTCTTCCAGCAGATATCGGGGTAATTAAAATCTCCCATGAGGACCAAGGACTGTAATTGTGAGGCTGCTTTCAGCTGACTGTAGAAAGCTTCATCAACTTCCTCATCTTGATCAGGAGGTCTGTAGTAGACCCCCACAACTGTATCACCCATACCACCCTGCCCTTTAATTCTTACCCACAGACTTTCAACTTGCCCCTCATCAGCCCCTGCACAGAACTCGATACATTCTAGCTGCTCCCTCACATAAAGAGCAACTCCACCACCTCGCTTCACCGACCGATCTTTCCTAAAAAGCACATAGCCATCCATGGCCACATTCCAGTCGTGTGAGCTGTCCCACCATGTCTCTGTTATTGCTACCAGATCATAACCCTTAGACCGCACACAGACCTCTAACTCTTCCTATTTATTGCCCTCAACGCAAAGGATTAGGAAGGTGACTTCTGAACTGAGTAACATAAACGACAAAAAAAAAAAAGAAACTTTGAGAAGTTAAAACAGTGCAAATGGCAGACAAGAGGACATGCAACTTGTAAATAACAGCAATACACGAACACTGACAGAATGTACTTACTTGCTGAATAGTACCTAAATAACCTATGTATAAAACTGTCTGAGAACGGTCATATATACTGCTCATGACTTAGTGAACAAAATTAGAAGTCACTTGAGTAAAGAAAAAGTAATGTATTGTAGTCATTTGCATGCTGCACCTAAAATATGCCTTCAGCCACAGAGTCCTGAAAATTAGTTTCATAGTTACCTGTCAAAATCATCATCTTCAAGCTCATCTGCATTTGCCCAGTCTTCATCTTCTTCCAAGTCAACCATCATTGTTAACATTTGAGGAACTGAAAAAAAAAAAAAAAGGTTTTAAACTCAGGTTGCTTTCTTAAAATAGATTCTTAAATAACAAGCATTAAATTTAAAGTTTTCTCCTTTCAAAAAACATTGAAGAAAAATAACTCTTCTTCCAGTAGCAGATAACCAATACTATCAAACTGTATAATGCAATAACCCAGAACAGATTTTAGGAAAAGTACTTCAGAACATTCAGGTAACGAGTGAAAAAAAGTTGAGTCTATTTCTTACCAAGACTCCTAGTGCAATGCAAGAGGTTTTTAAAATAATGAAGACTGTAAAAAGCAAATTTCTTAATAAAGCCTAAGTTCCCTAAGTTAAAAATATTATATGCTTCAAGAACTCACATATTCCTCATTATTTTGCTGAAACTCTGACATCATCATTTGAATGTATACTGATAAAAGACTACATTAATTATGGTAGAATAATACTCAACCCTTAGTTTTACTAATATGATAAATTGTTAGCTATATGTACAGGGGTCACTTAGCATAAACCTTTACATTTACAATAAGGCAATGATTTAGAACTCGGGAGTTTTTCCCCATTTAATTTCAATTTTTGTTTTGTACCACTAAAATATCTTGCACATAATAATCCACCAGTTTTCTACTTCTACCTCTGGAGATTGATTCTGTCTGTTCTTCTCAGTGTAAATCTTTATTTCATCATCTTTATGATAATGTTCAACTACTATGCAATAAGCAACACATTCTTCTGGGTTATTCCCACAGGAGGAAGGAATGCAGTGATTTATTTTAAGCCTGCTTGTTCCAGTGTACTTCAGAAGCCCAAGGGGTGAAAAGCATACCTTGCACAGAGCAAAGTGACGTGCTTTCAAGCATTCTTTACTTTCTATTACACTAACCACTCAGAGCAGTCATTTGAATTCAACATAATTTATGCAAAAAACGTTTCACTTTTCCCTGGAAACAATATTTTTTTTCATCAAATCCTCAACCTCTGAGCTTTAAAAATCTTTTTAGGACAGCTGTCCTTTACAGCAACCTAATTCAAGAACTAATAGGCAGACAGTAGTCTGTACAGTAGTGCTGCTGCTGAGATTTACTGCAACTGACCAGGTGTATGGCCACTGGTGAATTTCATAATATACTTACACACTACTGTAAACTACCACAAAGGCACAAACCTAAGCAAACTCACCTCATCATACATCTGGAAAGATGAGAAACCTTTGGTCAAATTATGCGAGAAGAAAATATTGCTCACTGACAGCATTGTGGGGCAAGTAAAGACCAAATTATGGATTGATTTGATAAAACTCTTCAGCATGATGCCCACATGTCAGAATTCTATAGTTACTGGTCACTGAAAATAATATTCTCAAAAAGAAATATTATAACCCATAAGCTTTTTAGACACAGACACTCATAAGCACACTTGAAAGTGATAATATCATAACACCTCTGAAATATGGAAGTCAACCACCATCTGCCACAAAAACTATGAGTTTCCAAAAACTTTGTCATACTGTTGATTACTAATAATAAGGCTGAGAACAAACTGTCATCCAAAGCTGTCTGGTCATCATTATATCCAGAACCTGTAAAAGTTTGTAAACACGTTGCTTCTTCTTGATGTTAATATGAACACAGTTGTCACTAAGTAGTTTTACAATTTTTTTTTTTAAATGTGGAATTGTGCAATAAAGTTTCAACATCGTCCTAACAAGCCTTCAGAATTTTAAGTACTGCCAATATTTGGACAGTTTACAAACAAGTTAAGGATGAGCCCACTAAGGCTGCTTCTTGTCAGAGCATGCCCTGCCTCCATTTTTCAGAGGCTGAGCAAAACTACAGCCAAAGACAGGCTGCAGCTCTAAACTGTAGGGAAAGAGGAATAGAACACTGCTATCTTGTATACTGAGCTCAAGGAGGGATGTCTGAACCCACATGGATTCCCGAGCAGAAGACAGGACACAGACTTACTCCTAAATTAGCATCATGTTTAGTAAAACCAGCATAAGATGACAGTTTTGCCTAAGATCCGGTTCTAGCTGTGAGGATCAACTGATCTAGCAACTTTTTAGTTGAATGAAGACAGAGAGCCTTTTAAACTAAGGCACAAAACCAAGAGAAAAGCAGCATTTTTAGATACCTTTTTCTCATCCTCTGAACATAACTTTTACTAGCTCTGCAAAATAGGTATCTTGAACCTTAGTGAATTAAGAGCAATTTTACAATGGGTTGCAAACCAAAGGCATTTCATTCCCACATCGTGCCTTAACTTAAAGCAATATCTTAATACAAAGACTTCATTCCCAAATTGTGACTAGCAATCCGATATAAAAGTTATATGTTCTAAAGAGATAGGAGTTAGTTCTCCACAATGCTGTCTGACCAGATAAGAAGCTTGTAATGAGTTGGGGGACTAGAATGTCAACTGTTAATATCCGCAACAAGCTACACAGCATTCTAAATATTTTCAAATTCCAAAATATATTCTGAAAGAATCTGTCCTTTCAAAGACTATTCTGCAAGTGAACAAAACTTCTAGTCAATAGTTTAAACACTTAAGCCAAGCTGATCCAGCTCACAATATTTTCCAGAAGTTTTATTATTATTTTAATTACATGTACACATTCAACTTACCCCAGTCTGAGCACACAAGTGAAAAAAGCTGCCTTTTAACAGACTGTCTTTATGCGAGTTTTAGAAAACAAGCAAGAATCTAGTCAGATACAAGTATGATGGGGAGGGAAAAGAGTCATGCCAAAAAGCAGGCTAAACTGCTGTGTCAGTGCCCTGCTCTACTCACAAAAAAGGGTTTAAACGGCAGAGAAATACCAGTGTGTTCAGCACTGCTACTGGGGCTGTCCAGAAGACAGTTATTTTTAGTATCTCAAATAATAACACGATTTTAAAAGTGTCTCTCCAAGGAATTTACAAACCACATGTTAAATGCACTAATTACATTATATCTAAGTATTTATATGAGCATCTGATACTTAATTCACAGCTGCAACTCAACATTGAAGCTCTATGTGCATGAATTCTTTCAGTCTTCATTTGCCAGCACCATGGAGTATGTGGCCTACATACCAAGCTTCAAACGTAGAACTTCAGAACTAAATGCATCAATTTTTTTTTTTTTAAAGTACAAATTTCCAAAGTCAATAGAAAAGCATGAAAGTAGTATTTCCCTTGGAAAACAACTAATGAAGAAGCTACTGTATTTTTATTCAAGTTCTTGGTGGCTGCATTAACACAGATTTTTTTATGGAGGGCCATAATAAGAAGGGGGTGTTTCAATAAGAAAACTCAGTGGCACCTACAGTTGCCAGCACCAGCAAACTGACTGAGATGTGGTTTTGCAACTACCTGCAAAGTCAGTTTAAGGCTGTAAAAGAAGACAAATTGTTTCAACAAGGAAAACTAGTAAAATACTTACTGGCTTGTGCAACAATGTTTGTATGCCTTCTTAGCATAGCGGCAGCAGTTTCCGACAAGGTCACAATTACTTCAAGCGCCAACTGACGCTGCATGTTACTGAGACTGGTATCTGCACATAACTACAATCCAGAAGATGAAATAGTTAGAACAGAAGTTTTGGGGTGGAAAGAGCCTTTTTTTTTTTTTTTTATTCCTATGTTTACCTTCAGACTTAGTTGCAATGTAGGTTCTAAATGTGGTCGTAAATACTTGGGAACAGAATCTGCGATTTCTACAAGGGATTTCAGGACAGAGTCATCGTTTTGGTAGCAGGAATCATTTACAGCCTACAAAGAGATAAGAGGAAGATAAGATTAAATAAAAACAAATAATAGTATTAATAGGACCACTGTTGTAGAAGATATTTTGTTAACTGTATTCTCACCTCCCTGAATAATCTTGTTTAGTATTAGTGGCTTAGCATTAGCAGCTAAAGAAGTTGAAGACTTAGGCTGCAAGAACTGACCGAGAGTAAACTTTTTGATAAAACTAATGCTGCTAACAGAGAACCAGCTGGATTTGGCAGATACCAGCAGAATGAAGGTAAGGACCATGGCAACAATTCCAAGAGAATTAAGTGACTTCAGGAGGTCAGTTTAGCAAAAACCAGTAAAAACGAGACCAAAGACCATAATAAAGTGATTAGACTTGGGGAGCGTGTGATGGGTGGTAGAGGTATAACTGAGGCATGAACTGGGGTAGAGGTCCTTCTTTGGATGCACCCAGCTCAAGCTGCAACCTGAGAATTAAAACAAGCCTAACTGGAAGTCTTCACTCAAGACTTTGCCTTTTCAGTGGCATCTTAGGGTTGGACCCTGCTACAGTGGCTGGCATGCATAAATCCATAACAACTACAAAGAGATAATATGCAGGGTCACAGACTACAAGTTTTCTTAAGCTATGGCTCGCAATATGTGGCATGTGTTACATGACATCAGTTTTGGCCATTATTAGTTAACTCTGACACAGTGGACAGAAAAAAATTGAGGTCACACATCAGAGGTGCCAACATGCAAAAGCATATGTGTTTTGACGAGCACAACTTCAAAACGTGTTTTAAATGAGGAAAAACTCCTCAAAGTAACTCTCCCCAAAAGAAGAAAAATGAGCCTAACTCCTTTTTCCCCTATTATGCAACAACAGCATTGAATAGCTTATGTGGACAAACACCAGGAAACTCAAGATAAACTAACTTTCTTTTTTTTTCCAGACAACTCTGGAGAGACACTGAATTAAGCAGACCTTTCTGCCTTCAGTCACAGGACACAGGAAAGAGAAAAAGAACAAGCTTTTTGCAAGTATCTTTGCTAACCCATGGCTCCATTTGGAAAAGCAATTTGAAACTTACTTTTAACTGATCAGGTTGACACTCCAGTACCAAACCAGCAAACAATAGTATTAAAACTCTTGCTACAAACTCCCAAACAACGGTCTTTAAACACACTTCTGCTGTTTTGAAAGGAACTTTCATTAGCAAAATATTTGATGTCTTCCTAACAAAGAAGTATTTTTAAGTGAATAGCTTGGTGGTTTCTCGTACTTAAATCTAGAATGCAACACTTCTAATAATGCCGCATCAAATATCCCACACCCCACATAAAAGCAGCGTATCTTCTAATATCAGAAATGTTCTGGGGGAAAAAAAAAATCTATCTTGGTTAAGGCCTTTAGACTAATAGTTACCACTTGTCTTTCAATTCTGGCAAAGGAAATGCAATATTTACTGGAAGTTTCTGTAAAACTATTTTCTACACATTGCAAGTTTGTCAGTTTTTTAAAGCAGGACCCGGTTTCTGAAGAAAAAAGTTCAAAATGCACAGTGAGCTGTAAAATGCAGAGGCACTTTTCTGTAGCGTAAAAACACCCAACAATCACAGAAGTCAGTTGAAGTTCCAGCTGTTTTTACCTTCACCGCAAAATATATCTCTTGGATACAAGTTTCAACTATTAATTCTGAAAGTTCAACTTCTGGCATAATCCTTATAGAAACTGTATTGAAAGGACTGAATTGCTAAGTCAGAATTCTATTTTTAGCTTTTTTACCATACCGGTATTTCAACAAAATGGACTTCAACAACAACAAAAAAGCATCCAACTGCCTCCAAAGGTCACTCACCACTATTCTAACAGATCCCATCTGCTATTTATAAACTCAGACCGTCATATCCATCTTGTGTTACAACAGGCAGAAAATCTACTCCTCACAGTAAGTAGTTTAAAGTACAAATTTAACAGCATAGACCTGTACTCTATATTTGCAAAGTAAAGCTCGAAAATGCAAGCCAAGTGCACGTTTTTAGAGCCTAAAATTGTAGCATTGAAACTTGTATCACACAAAGTAGGCCATTAGTCTAAAAAAAGCATACTATTGATTTGCCAAACATAAAGATGAATAATAGGCTCACCCCAAATACTGCCCCACTCCCACTCATACAGTACCCAGAAGCAGAGGACCTCTCAGCCAGTTAGTTTTTGAACAACACAATTGCCATTGCCAAAGTCTCAGACTGCGACTAGCACCAAATAGTGACCTCAATCATCAAAATACTTATCTTGTACACACTAGAGCTCATTTTCAAGTTCAGTTGACTTTAATAAATTCCTCTCGGCTTCTATTTAAGATAGAGCAGAATTCCATTGGCTGCAGAAGCCAGTTAACTTGGCACAATTTATCTTCAGCTTGCCACAAAGTACACACAGACAAGGTTTATAGCTTGCACTGTCAACAGGAACCTGCTGTACTGACTGTAGCAAGAAGTCAGTCTTTAACATAAATTCAGCCTAATTTAATAACACCAAAACTTCACTATCACTGTTATCACAGGCACTTAAGTTGTTCCATTTTTTTCTTAATAAAGAAAACCATGCTGTGAAATTGTCATCCTTCAGAGCTCAATTTCTGTCTTTGGTTTGGTTTACAATAGCCTTCCCCCCAAATGTAAACAACCATACATTAGAATTCCAACTTCTGCTCAAAGTCATCCAACCTAAGAGAGATCTAATCCAGTCAGAGAAATTATGTGAAGGTTAAAAAGCCATTTTGTTTGCAAGTTCCTAATTTATATTAAAAAAAAAAGATAATTTTCCGCACTCTCACAGTTACTGAGAGTCTTTGTTCAGAATAATTATTTGCTTTCCTCTAAACTGAAAAAATAGAGGATATCATGGGTCAACAAATTTCCCAATTACTGATTACTTGAAATCTCAGAGTAGCCCATATTAAGAGTACATTTAATTATCATGATTAATTTAAAAGCTGTATGATTTTCAGTTAAATATCTTACAAATAATTTACAAACTCATTTGTCTAGGTAGCAATGTATAAGTTAATCAACACCAAACTTATCCACGGAAACCTATCAATCAGCTTGTGCTTAAAAAATTTCTTATCAGTTTCCACTGTATCTTGCTGGTGTCTGACGTCAGCCTATCTAAGTTAAAGTTAATCCAGGTCTCAGCAAAAAAACATGCTACACAAATTTGCAGACCAATAACATGTTCAAATACATGTTAACAGAGATAGTAATGGCACATCAAGCATTACTTGTGTGGCTCCTTACCTGCAAGATTCCAGGTAGCAAGTCCGCAAAATGCTTAAGAAGGGGTAGATTGTGCTCATTAGCAAGTACAAATGCAGCTGCAGCTCTAGCAGACAGAGTCTTGATCTAGAAGATAGGCAGGATTGCAGAAAGAAATGTGAAGAACTAGTACTCAAACATGATTTTGTTTTCTTTTAACATTAGGTCTGCTATGAGACTACATTTTTTATTATCATTTCCCTTTTACATTTTCCTAATACAGCAATTAGTCTTTTACATAAGCTTTACATCTTACTTCAAATTAAGGTAAAGCAATAATGAAGACCTTCAGCATCTATGTCCTAAATAAAACAAAAACAGTTTTATCATGTTATGAGGTGGCAAATATTCCCTAGTTTTGTTCTTATTTTTTGTTCTGATGTTTTGGGTTGTCTTTTTTAAAAAAGAGAATAAAAAATGCTATTGTTTTCAACTTCCATCTCAATTTCAAATGTGTATGCAAGTGTCAAAGTCCCATTTTTCAAAACGTGTGATCTATGAGCTTTTTTTAAGGCATGCTTCTTTAAAGGCATGACTTGTGGTACTTTAGAAAATGTTACTCAGTTGACCTTCAAAGGTCAGAAAAAGTAATCCATGGGGGAGCAGCAAACTGAACCCATATACCACAGCAGGGTTTCCTATCCTTGCCCAGTATTTTCCACAACAAGAAAAGCACTTTCAAAGTACAATTCTGTGCACAAATCAATAAATCTAAAGCCTTTCAGAAAAGTAAGGCTTGCTAACATGTCCTTACAGCAAAGCATGCACAAACAGTGCATGGAGCTGCCTTACATTCAGACTTTTGAGACATACTGTGTACAGATACCAGGTGCAGAGATACCACGTGTCTCTCCTGTTAAACACAAAGGCAAAAGAAGAAAAATGAAAGCTTAACAAAGCAGCTTCTGACACCTTGTGCTGCTAGCTAAAACCACTGACTCTGCTTTGGGCCATTACAACTAGGTTTCTCCAAACATTACTACCAGGGAAGAGTCTGGGTGCAGATACGAGCAGCCAGTCAGCTTCAGGATCATGAAAAGGTTTGACCCTTTATTTTGCAGTGGGAATAGTCAAAACTCCAGACATACACCAGTTTCAGGTCATGCAATTCGCTGGTTGGAGTCTACAGTTTAATTATGTTTGAGACTACTACACTAAGTTTCTGTGCTCAGAACAAATTACAAAACCAAAATATAAACATCTTACTGATGGATGCTCTTGATCTTGCATACACTGAACCAGCATTCTCTTAATGACGTCTAAATAGTGTTGCTGCTGATTCCCAAAAATCCCAGGAAAATTCCTAAGGATAAGAAAAGACCAAAACATTAATAAGAATGCAGTTTAATTTTAACTACTATTTTAAACTTATCCATTGTTTAAGCTACAGATTTTAACTGTACATCTAAGAGTTAAGTAAACCACAATACAAGAGAATAAATGGAACACATATGATTGCTTGTTAATGAAGTTGTCATTTTTTAAAATGTTTTTACAGATATGATTTGGCTAACCTGCAAAAATGTAGCAAAGTCTGAAAGCTTACCAGAAAATATGTAGGGCAGCCTCACGCAATCCCACGTTCTGAGAGCTGACTGAGTCAAATAAGAATTTCAGAACTTCTGGCCACTGATTGTTGCCATCTTCATCTAGATTAAACACAATAAAGTTTTAGGATAAGCAAACTTAAGAGTGGTTAAATCTCAATTGTGCAGGGCAGCCAGTCATCACTACTAAAATTTATTTCAAAAAATCTGACTGGAAGATGTGTCCAAATCACAATGTTAAAATATGGCCAAAATGTTAAATCTAAAGGAGCTCAGGAGCTGTTAAGTAACAGCGCTCAAAAAAACCTGACACAAATGCTCAGTCTAACACTCATGAGAATTTAAACAAAACTGCATTTCTAAACCTTAACACAATTTCATTTAAAGTCAAACAATTTAAAAAACAGAGTCCACAAATCTTATTTTTATCTGATGCATGAAGCATGCAATTAGCACAGCATGTGAACATGTCTATACAAGACTAGAGAACAAGATAAAAATACAACTATTATCAATACATAAACATTTTACCACAGTATCAGCTTATATGAAGTACCTATTAAGTTCCTGGCCAACTCAGCAACGATGTCGCATATTTTTTTCCTCATACTGGACTGTGTTTCCAACTGAATAATCAACAGCAATCCACTTTTGATAGAGGTCTGATCATCAGGAGAAAGAGTTGGATAAACTTCTTCAAAAGCAGAAGACAAAAGACGCCGTAGAAGGACAGCTGCCATTTGTCGAGCCTATTGAATAAGAAAGTATGTAGCTTAAAGTGCTTTGATATGATAATCCTGCTCTTAAGAGGAAAGATGATGCTTCCAAATGCTCCATTTTCACTGTGTACACTGGTTCGGTGAATGGAATACCCCTCAAGCAACAGATAATAACAGTAAGTAAAAACATTGTAAAGAAATAGAGGTTTACAACCATGTTTCTAACAATTACAGCTCTTCAAAGAAATAATAATTAAATCCACGAAGGTACTCAGTTTTTTTCTAGAACTGATTCTTGGACATATTTTGTGGCAAGTTAAGGACGTAGATGCATTATTGAATAACATTCTTAACAGGTCTTACTTTTATTTTAAATAATAATTATCATCCAGCTGAGATTTTTTGGGATTTGTAAGTGACTTAATGGGACAACTTTATCAGACAATTAACCGTTAATGCTTCCTGGTCATTCCTCAAGATAGCTAAATTTCACACTAAAGATTCAGGAGCCTAGAGCTAGATTTTGGTATATAAAACTCTATTCTGAACAACAAAAGCCGAAAGCTTTCATCCTTTTGCAGATACATAACAAAACACTTTTCTTTAAAGCTGAATTTGAGCATTGGAGCCTCAATACCATATATTACAAACTTCTATGCTTCCTGCTTGCATACAGCAATTCTACAATGGTATCATTTAGATACCTTTATTTATTTACAACTATACAAGAACTAGAAGCAAAACCCATGTCTGAGTAATTAAAAAATGAATGGAACAACACATACAGTAAAGGCAAAAATATACATGAAGCACTCTGTGTAACTTAGAAATAGGATGTTCACTAACCAGTGTTTCTAGAAGGACAAACAGTAATTAAAAGCCACCCCTCAGACTTCTAAGTTTAACACATGGAACAAAACCTTGCAAATGTTAAATCCTCACGAAAAAAGAATCCAATGCAAAATGCACTCCTTTTTTTCCTATTCTAATTTAATGCATATTTAAACAAAAAACAGTTTCATCTATAACACCTTTGGAATTTAAAAGTGTTCAATGAGCAACAGAATTAGCAAGTCCAATTTCCAAAAGATTTCTCTACTATATTCCTACAGCATATTCTATAGATGAGAAACACAAACTGCTGCAAAGTCCCAACTTTTAACATACCCTGTAGAAGTCAGGTATTGTGAGAATATCACTCAAGATGTTCTGCAGTCTCCAGACTCACTGTGCCTTTTCATAATCTACCTGTCTCTCTTCTATACAGCTACAGAGCAGTAGTGCACATGAAGTGTCTCTATACTAGCAGAATGGAAGCACTAGAATTGGACTTTTCTCTGTATCATTCCTTATCTCTTCCTCTTCAACTGCTCTAGTGAGAACCAAAGCCACAACCTATGTAGGATTAGGAGATCTTCCCTGGTAAATCTAAGGAAGACAGGAAGTGAACAAAGAGGGTCACAGTGCCCACCTGTACTGAAGCTCCCATCATAGGCCAAGGTCCTTTAGCAATGGGTCATCACATGGGAAACATGAGTTAGGAAGAAGAAAGATGCTTTCCCCACTGCATCTGGGAATCCCACAAACAACGTGTCTGAAATTTTGAATGGTACCACAATATAATGGTATCTTTCCTTCTCCCATCCCTAGAGGCACCAATATTGTGAAAGATTAGGTTTCTTCTCATTAGTACAGTGAACTTACATAGGAGAAGCCTTGCCTGGGGAGCAAGTTTGCTGGGAATAAAGACAAACTTTGATGCAATGTCTTCCCTTACTCAGGATACCATGTTTCTGTGCATATTCTCGGACATTGATAATGACTGAACTCACATTATATTCATTCCTTTCCTGAAGTAATAATAGGTGGTCAGATAGGGAACAGTGCTTGTTTTCACAAAGCACATGGTCTCAAAGATAAGAATTTCCACCTTTGAAGAATCTGATTGAAAATATTACAAGACTGACAAACACAGATTGATTGCAAAGTGAAAACATCAGTAACGAGGCAGACAGAAAGACACAAGATCAGTACTACATGAATTACCTCTTTGTTCTTGTTACTAGCCTAGAAAAAAAATAATAATCCCCAAATTCCCTAAAGCAAATTCAAATGTTTGAAGGAGTGACAAAGAAGCAATTGATTTCTAATAATAAATGGCAATTTTCCTCAGCAGATATGCACCTATGTATGAAAATTACCGTTGTCAATTTAACCATAACAAATATGGCTGCACTAATGGCAGCTCTGGGGCTTTTTCTTCTGCTTTAAATAATAAAGTATGTATCTATTCATACACACCAAATGCTCTTATAAATATAACAAGAGATTTACCCAAACAAGCATTTTAAAAACCTGCAACTTAGTGGCTATAGCTTTTAATATGAACAGGAATAACAAAGTCTACACTCCAAAAAAAACTTCCATTTACCAATGAAGAAAAAAAAATTAAAAAATTAAAATCAGAATTCTCTCCTAGCCTTGGATTCTTCTGCATGTCTAAATTACTGAGATGTAACATGCACTCACCTTTGAAGTGCAAAATTGGAATGTCGTAGGTATTAGCATAAAAAGTAGTCATAATACTAAAATTTAAACATACCACGTATTAATAGAATGTATAGTGCTTCCTTTTTTAAGAATAATGGAACCAAAGCAGAAGAAAACAAAACAAAACAACTTGCTGAGCAGGGTAGCAGCAGAATTACGAACAGAAATCTGCGATGCTGTGCTCTTCACTGACACAGAAAGTGCCCAGGTAATCTTGTTTCAGAAAAAAACTGACCATCTTGTGTAGCACTGTCACTGTGATTTTTACTTTTGTTTTACTGCTCTTTTTAAGCCCTCAAGGAGGAAAACATGCATGGATGGAAGCAATCAATATTTAGGATGTCGTCCAAAGATGGGACTTGCACAACCTCATTTGAAGATCCAACCTCACATGGAATTCAAAGCATGCAGGGCCTAAGGTCTGCACACAACTCAGAGGCAGAACTGTGGGGTATCACAACCCATGGGCCGCCTTCCTTCCCCTCCGAAAGTGAAGCAGGAAGCTGCCCACAGCAGTAGTTTTCAGACTAAGAAATGCAACCCTTTCATGTGACAATATGGAGAGGGGGAAAAGCCCTCTAAGAGGGCTATGAGTACAGGACAAACTCAGGTTTTACATAGCATTTGTTATTGTATTTTACAGGGCTCAAAATCACTCAAACTGCAAATTAGGACACAATTGAGTATTGCCAGTCTAGAGTTAACCAGGAAGAAAAACACATGCAGACAAAAACGCAGAACTTCGTTTCTCTCTAAGATTTAGGTGGTAAATCAAAACTGGAAAAAAAACAGCCTCTAACACCTGAGACACATCTTGATGGTACAAATTATCAAATACACTGTGAATATAAACCACCATTCTGTTCAATGCTTTAAAATGCAGTTGCATAGGAAGAAGTAGAGTTTTAACTTCGTAACAGTAAAACCACGCATTCAGTAAGCTGGAAACACCAGGATTCAAGCCCCTCCTCAGTCCAAGGTGTGCAAACTAGCACTGTTCTAACTGCTAGGTCAGATGCTGTTCTTCTGTGAACAGCTATCAGGGACGTATGAAACCAGGACAGAGAGAAGAGGCAATTATTTCCACAGTTCAGGCATCTGGTTAGAAGAAAACCTGTCACACAGTTAGTTTTTAAGTTATTTCTGATCCATCTTAATGGTTTTTTCCCATGGCAAATGCAAGAGGTCCTGGGAACAGGATCTAAATCCCTGTTTCTTCATTTAAAAGCCAAAATTACTAATTTGCAGATTCAGGATTCCCTCAACTGCTGTCCAAATAGTCCTATTAATCTTGTATTCTCAGCAACACAGCAGCCCAGCTCCTGCAAACAGGATGAAGTATTTTCTTCAGCCTAGTTTTCCTAGGAGGGGTAAAGCAATACAGAGGCTTCAGGATGAAGAAGGATCTCATCATAGCTTTGCCACAGACTGAGCAAGGGAATCTTTAAAGTTTTAAGGCTCCTTCCAGCAGCCTGTGTTCAGTGGTGCCACTACATTCAGTGTCTCCGAGGATGAACACCAGGCCCAAAGCCCTAACCTCTGGTGACACAGGCACTATTTTGTCCAATATTTGGATTGGCTGTTGACAGCAGCACCAAACTGAACATACATAAAATGCTTTCCTGCATGTCTACATGCAATGCTTTGATCAAGCACAAGGATTACTTCACTTAGGCTCTAAGCAGGCTACTATGTGGATTTACAGGGAAGAAAGCTTCTTCACAGGTTTCATTAATGAGGATTTTTTGAGTCCAGCACTTAATGTCCTCTGAAATTCTGAGCTAATATCTAAACCTTTCTTTAATGTAGCCATTGGTGGAGCTAAACGACAATTTATTCTACAAAAGTTAACCTCTTATACGTTTGGCAAGAGTAACATCTTCTGGTGAAAAGTTTATTTGCACTTGAGTAAGTTAGAAGCCAAGGCATTGGCAAGATTCTGAACAAGATTTAGGTTGGACTAGTTCCTTAGCTGATGTAAAGGGAACAAAATCAGTAAATACATGGAGCAAGTATTTATTTATATAAGCATGACTTTGTAGTTGGCAACTCAGGCTTTTCAAATATATTCAAAGCAGAAGCACGTGCAATGCAGCTACTACTTCTGGGGCATAGTATTATCTGATTATTATACATAATATTTCTTCTGATGAAAAAGCAGTAGAACTTATTTTTCATGGCAAATTTAAATTCAAGAAGACTGCTCTGCAGCTTTCTCTCATTTGAAACAACCCAGAGAGGCAGAAATGAAAACTACACAGCACTTATGCAACCAGTTGCTAGTACAATATCAAAGGATACTGTCAGAACACTGCCTTGTAGGTAGATAAGAACCAGGATTAGTAAGCTGATACTTACTGAGCATTAAAAAGCACAAATAGCAGCTATCTTTAAATTGAATACAATCTACTAGAAGAGATCATGATCTAGAGAGAACAGCACACTTATACTCTCCTTATAATATTGTTTAGAAATTCTACATGCTACATCCTTCCATTGTCCAGTAACACCCTAGATTGAAAAAAAAAATTAAAGCTTTTTTACTTTAAGAGATTCTGAAGTTTGTAATAACTTGAAAGATTTGTAGTTCTTCATTCTGCACATCCAAGTGAATAGTAGTTTTATCAGTAAGTACTATACCTGACTGCTGAAGTGTGTGAACATTTACAAAATTAAGGAATAACTAGGAATAACACTTACTGTATGCCCACAGAAAAATTACATACAGTGCTTAGAGTACTCTCCATTCATTCTATAACATCACTAGATGACATCATGAGCATAACCTCCTCAAGTAGGACAAAATACAAAGCCATTTGAATAAAACATGCACAAGGATGATGAAGGAACATCACAGTAAATCATATATTAGTTTAACATTTTAAGGAAAGAAGCCGTTAATTAAGCAAAACACAGAACCAGAAAACAATGGAAATCTAAGCAGTCACTTATGACTACTTTTGAAACTAAATATCCTACATCAAAAAGTCTCAACTAGTGAATTTGACATGCAACAAACTAGATGAGTGGTCCCTCTACAAATGTGCAGTAAATGAAGATTATTCAGTTAATCCCTGACTTGGTCACTTATCCCAAAATACCTGGCACCAATTTCTTCCCCCCTTCTCAGAGTTTCCTTGAAAATATGCAGAATTTAAATATTATTGAGACATACCTCTTCAGCAGCAGCAGTATTCCTGATTGCTTGTAGGAGAAATGTGATCTTAGATTGACCTGGGATATTCTCATATGTCTCCTGCAGAAAAAAGGGATGCAGCTTATTGTAAACAACTACTGGAAAGCACGTGTTAAGCATTAATATGGATTAACTTTCCTTTTAATATAACTTCAGTATCCATCCAGTTACCAGAAAATAATATAGCAAATAAACTAACCCTATCAAAATAAAAATTTCTAACCTATTTTAACATCACAAGCAAAGTCTTAGTTACCTAATAAGACCTGCCACGTTGGAATGATCTACATATGCATTACTGGCTACTTACGAGATCAGAAATACAACTTAAACAGAACACCTATCCTGGAAATACAACACATATAGAATGCATATTCTCCTTGGAATACATTGAAGCTTCTATCACATCAAAGGATTAAAAACTTTGGAAGCCTGAGACTGAACTATGACCAATAGATTAATAACTACTGACAAATGCATAGTCCAAAATTTCCTTCAGTTGTTTTTTTCAACCTTTCCACAGCCTTTACAATACCATGTGGCAGTCATACATTTCACCTACACGTTTTAAATAAGAAGTCTTAATTTTTAAACTCATGCCTGAATTTCTGAGACTGTTTAGTCTTCCCTTCAGGGAATCCCTCTTAATAAAATGGAAAAGGTAATGTGAAGTCCAGTTACATTGTGTTACACACTTCTGGCACGCAGTTCATTCACTATGGCTTTTTAAATTAGATTGTTACTTAGAAGCTCAAGTGAGAACACAGCAAAATAACTTTTGCTATCAAAACGCTGTATATGTGAGCATTTCAAAACTATAAATGCTTATTTCTAATATATTAAACCTATGTAGGTAAAAGCAGGGAAATTACAAGCTGAAGAACAATCCCTTAAAACATTCAGAAATAGTTCTATACTTAACTCCAAAAGAGCTGCTTTTTTTTGTGGACACAATCTTGAAGGTAAATTACTCCATCCCTCCCAAATACTCACTATCCCATTCTGAACTCAAGGATCAAGCCCCCAGCACAAAGCTCAGGTTGATTTAAATCAGTTCCCTGCCTCCCTACTTCCCATTCTTACCATTACAGCAGCTCTTTATAATAACTTAGCAAATTTACACACCTTGAAAGTATACCTGCTATTTTCAATAGTTTCCCCATCATACATTTAATATTACGCATGACCTTCCTCCACTTTCTGTACTTGTTTCCTAGCAGGTCTCATTCACTGACTTAATTCTTACTTTGTACTTTCTCTGGTTGCTAATATACACTCACAGGCAATGAGACTCTGAATCCCTGAAGAATCCCTACATTCAATCGAACCATTTAATGTAGACTGCAAAATTAAATTAGGTTTAGGGTCAGAACAGAAAGCCTTCTCAGGTTAACTATTTCTATGAATGTATATATCTACAAATATAAAGACAAATACAGAAACAATAAGCTTCCCTAAACACAGGCCCAGCATGAACTCAAAGCTGTGCTTTCACAGACAGCTGAAGCACTGTATAAGCTGGCTTCCCCTGTGCCAATTCTGGTAATAATGAAAATAATTTTGAGCTGTTTAAACTCACTAGAAATGGCAGCAACCTATCCAGTTATTCACTGCCAAAATTATGTCAGTTCAGTAAACAGGATTCAGAGGATGGTAAAAAGCACCAGGACAAGGTAGGCAAGAGGAACATATGGCCAAAACCAGAACCTTTCCCCTGTACTGGTGGAGGGCTACTTTACTGGCTCCACCCATCTTATTACAAGCCTTGGCTATGCCCTAACTATGTACCTGGATCCTGCTACAGCTTCACTGTGTTTAGTTCATTATTAGTTCCCTAGTGACCTTATCCAGAGGTAGATTTCTCAGGCAGCATTACTAGCTTGCAGAATGTGTTCTAGCAAGTTTCTGTTCTTTACACTTAGTACTCAAGTTCTTCCAAATACAAGAAATTCTTTAAGAGAGCATAAAATAACAAAGTCAATAGAAGTTTCTCTGTCAGAAGGCAGAGACATACAAATAAGAAAAAGACAAGCTTCTAGAGTCAACACTCCAGCAATTTTTAATAGGAGAGAAAAGGAATAAAGAAAGTTTCAGCAAACTTCTCAGAACAACTTAAGAGAGTGCTAGCTCATACACAGATCCATATATATAAATACTTAAATAAAAATGGATTTTAGGTGATTAGACTTTACTCCCTGCTTTCTGCTTTTAACAGCTTTCACTGCACCCACACCCAAACAGGTATGACTCTACATCTCTATCAAGTCTAGTCTTCAACATCACACCTCTCTCATCCTAATTTTAATGCCCAAAATAAATAACCCAATAACCCAAGCCTGTCTCCTTCAGTTCCTTGTCCATGCATTTCTCATTCTCCCTTGTTTTCATTGGACACAAATTAAAACCTGCTACCCAATTTACCTGCAGTTATTCAAATACCTATAGTAATCAATACTTTCTTTCAACAGTAAGGACACTTTAAAAACCAACTGGACTATGCAGAGGTTTAAGGTCAAATATGAGGCTTGTATGATTTTAGTGAGTATTCTAAAGGTTATGAAATCCTTCAGTTCAAAGAAATCTTACTTCAAGAAACAGAAAACTTGAAAAAAAATAGTCAATCTACCTACACTATAGACAGATTTGTCTTTCTAGGTACAAATTCATTAATCCACCATGAAGAAGACTGAGCTGTGATCTTCACAGCCGTGCAAAGTGGAAGAATGAGAGACAACAAGCATACACTGAAAAAAGGAGGTTCAGACCTCTTTGCCCTAATGAGGACAGGCAGACAGGGGTGGGCTGCTCCAAGAGGTTGTGCAGTTTCCATTCTTGGAGGTTTTCAAGACCCAACAGGACAAAGCCCTGAGTGACCTGATCTGACCTGACAGCTGACACTGCTTTGAGCAGAAGATTGCACTATAGACCTCCTGAGGACCTGTCCACTCTGAATAAGCCTAAACCACAAAAATACTTCCAATACCCCTTGCAAATACACAGAAACCAACAGCAGGTTCAGCACAGTTGCCTGTATCTACATTGTTGTAGATACTACTTGCTTGTATTCATTTACAAAACTAATAGACTTGAAAAGCTTGGTAATATATCATGACAACTAATACTTCTTACTCTGATGGACCACACTGCACATATATCTATGAAGCTTAAACTCCAACTCAGTTCCAAGAAAGTTTCTGACAGAACATGTCAGCTGCAGGAATCCAAGTTTTAGACTTTCTTTTCCAAGAATGTTCTCTTTCCCAGGCATTGTGACATAGCTGTCCAATAAATATACTTTGGTACAATTTTAATTAAGTTCAGAAAGTTGTGATAAATATTCTTATGTTGCATGCAGGAACTTGAGAAGAGTAAGAAATTCAGCTCCCAGGGAATGGCCTCTATTCTATCCTGAACCTATGTTCAGGAGTGTGGGAAAAATTATTGCTGCTCCTTTAGAAAGCATTCGTAGTAATAAATATTGAACTTTCCTTGGTTCCTAAAAATGTAAGTCCTCCCTCCTACTTATTCCGATATTATATTTCAGGAATTCTCACTGCAGCACCAGGAACAATAATACTTTTTATTCCTCGCCCAACAATGTGCTGAACTCTGCTGACCGCTGAAGTGATGAGAGCGATAAAAGACCCGATGCAGCCATGCAGTGGGAATTCATGCTAAACCTAGACGCTAGTATGTAATTCAATGGGAGAGATTCCCCACTAGGCTTGACAATGGAGTCTTAAGCATGACAGAGAGGAAGAATTAACGTGGCTTAGCTATCACAAAGAATTTTAGCTAACACATCTGAAAAGTTTTTGCTGATAACAGAGGTATATTGAAATCGCTTCTTTTAGTGAAATATTTCCTAGCTGACGAAACACTCGAACACGCGGCCCGTTCCGAAGTTAAAACCCCAACAACTATCTGGAAAGAGAAGTCTTGGGCGGGCGGGCGGGCGGGGGTGGGGGGGCACGGACCCTCTGCCCGGGGAGCGTAGAGACGAGCTCACAAGTGCAGCCACCCCCGGGCCGCGGCGGAGCTTCCACCACGCCCCTCCGACCCCCGCACCCACCGGGGGCAAACCCACCCCCCCCCCCGCACCCCTCCGCCCCCCAGCCAGCGGCGAGGACCGGCCCCACCACTCGCCGCCGGCTCGGCCTCCCCCTCCTCACGCTCCGTCAGGCCGGCTAGCCCGGAGGCAGCCAGCCCCAAGACCCGTCTGGCCGCGGGCAAGGGGGAGAAACAACGCCGGGGGGGGGCTCCGCACGGGCCCGGCGTGGGGAGCGGAGGCGGCGAGCGGTGCCAGACACGCGGGGATGGCGGGGGCGGGGGGGGGGGGGGGCCGAGCGAGACCCCTCGCGCCCCGGGGCGGGCGGGCGGCAGGAGCTCTCGCCCTCGGCCCCCGCGCCCCGCCGGGCAGAACCGCCGCAACCGCTGGGCTCCCCCCCGGGGAGGGGAGGCCCGAGCCGCCCCGGCAGCAGCTGGTGCCGCTGCTCACACGTGGGGCTCGGCCAGCCCCGCCGCCTCCCTGCCCCCCCTTCCTCCTTCCCTCCCTCCCTCCCTCCCTCCGGCGGGGTCTGGGAGGACTGACAGGCCGGCCCGGCACTCAGGGCCGGGCGCGAGGCGGAGCCGTTACCTCGGCCTGCTTGCGGACCGCATTGTCTGGGCTGAGCAGGTTGCCCAGGAGAAGGTAGAACTGCTGCTGCTCCTGCTCCGCCGCCGCCGCCGCCATTGCTGCCAGAGGGAAAGAGAGCGAGGCCGGCCGGGCGGGGACGGGAGGCGGGAGGGGCCGCCGGCCTGGCCGCCCGCCGAGGGAGAGGGGGCGGAGCCACCGCCGCCGCCGCGCGCTGCGCCCGGCTCCCCCTCCGGCGCTCCCATTGGTTGCGGCGCACGGCGCCTCGCTCCAGATTGGCCCGCCCTCCTTATGACGCGCCGGCGGCTCGTGACGCGGGGAGGGGGGAGGGGGGAGTGGAAAGGAACCGAACCAACCGTCCCCCAACGGGGGTTTGTCTTCTCTTCGCTCATTGGTGCGTCTCCGGGAGAGGGGGGGGGGGGGGCGGGGAAAACGCCGCGAAGGGCGCTCTGATTGGTGGGCGGCTCCGGCAGCCTCGGAGGGATTGGTCAGCGGCGGGGTCGGGCGGTGCGGGGGGGAGGGTGGGAGGGGCGGGGCCGCGGCGGGGGAGGGCGGCGGGGGGAGGGGAGGGAAAGCGCGGGAGATTGCGGGGCGTGTCCCGGCGGCCGCGTCACCCCCCGTCGTCACCCGGCCCGGCTCCGTGACGGCAGCCTGGTGCTCTGCCCTGCCCTGCCCTGCCCGCCCCGCCTCCTCCCGCCGGGGCTGCGAGGCCGCTGCGGCGTCACCTCACCGGGCGGAGGCAGCGGGCAGTGAGTCAGACAGGGCTGTGTGTGTGCGTGCGTGTGCGGCAGCGGTGGTGGGTTCACGCAAGGTGGGCGGTGCGCATGCGGGTCTGAGGCGTAAAGGTGTGGCAGCCCACGCTCGCACCTGCTGTCTAGGCGGTGATGCGGGTCCTCGCCTAGCCCTGCCTCAGGTAGGCTCTGTGTGCCGTCTGCGTCTTCGGACGGCTTAGAGTCACGGAGCCAGGGCGGTGTGGGTTGGAAGGGATATTAAAGATAATCCAGTTCCAGCCCCCCTGCGTGGGCACAGGCGCCGGACGCTTCCCGCTACACCAGGTTGCTCCAAGCCCCGTTCACCTCATAGGTCTCCCTGGAGCCTTCCTGAGGCCGCAGAACCCAGCTCTCTTAGCCTGTCTTCACAGGAGAGTTGCTCCAGGCCTGGTAATTTTCATGGCCCTCCTCTGGACTCGCTCCAACAGCTCCACATCCCTCCTGTGTCAGCGCTCACGTGGAATGTAAGGCTTGTAACGTGCATGGTGAGAGGTTTTGAACGTTGTCCTGCTTGCTGATGGAGGGCTTTCTGCCCCGGGGTGCATTCATGAGCTGTTTGGGATCCAGCTGTGGGGCGGGGGCTGGCCGTACCTGGCCCTGTCTGAGTTGGCGTTGCCGCTGTGCTGTGCTCAGGAGGCGTGAGCGCTTTGAAAGCAGGAGGGAGCAGCCAGCAGGCTGATGGGAACAAGATAGAAATGATTTCTTGACCAAATAGAATGGAGAAAGACTTGCACGCAAAACTAGAGAGTGATGTGGAACTGACTGAAAGCTCAGAAGGACCAAAAGTGAAGATGGTTTATTAACACAAGCATACTTTCCAATGTGAAGTGCTCTCCTGTCAAATGTCCTCAGACCCCAACTATGTGGATTAAGGTGCTTGCAGCTTGTCACAGGTTCTGGAGGACCTTTTGGATATGATCTTAGAATATGCACGCTATTCCTGCCTTTCTGTCACCTGTAGGTTGTATGAACTTAAGTAACATTGCTGTCTGCTTTCCATGTGTAAACAAAGAAATGTATTTGCTTTCATCTTGTCTTCCTGGTGATTTCACCATAAATCCGTAGTGGGATTGTTAGCTGAAGAATGCAGTATCTGATAGGGGTTGGGGAGAGAATGTAAACCACAGGATATAAAAGATTGTTTTCTTGCCCATGCTGGTTTTTCCATCTGTCGATGAGGGGCGTAGGTTGTTACATAAATAAACTGTCTTTGAGAAGCCACTAGGCAAATGAAATCAGTAATTGGCCTAAGACCTCAAAGCAGTTGCCAAATGATCTTTGGAATACCAGTGTTGAAAGTCAGTGTCAGTCAGAGCAGCTGTGGAAGAGGAAGGCAGGAACGACCTGATACAATTTGTTAGAGCAAGCCTAGCGAGAGAGTCTCACTGCACGTATGTGTGTGTGTTTGCACTCCTGTGTGCGTAACAGTCTTTAAACTTGGGTAGTATAATGCTCTAGGAATGCGTTTGAATACACTTCATAGAACCATAGAATGGTTTAGGCTGGAAGGGGCCTTTAAAGGGCATCTAGTCCAACTGCTCTGCCATGAGCAGGGACATCTTCACCTAGATCAGGTTGCTCAGAGCCCAGTCCAACCTGACCTCAAATGTTTCCAGGCACGGGGCATCTACCACCTCTCTGGGCAACCTGTTCAACTGTTTCACCACCCTCTTTGTAAAAAATTTCTTTTATATGCCTATTCTAAATCTACCCTTTTTTAATTTATAACCATTACCCCTTGTCCCCCATATAGCCTTACCACAGGGCCTACTAAAAGGTTTGTCCCCATCTTTCTTATAAACCCCTCTTAAATAATGAAAGGTTGAAATAAGGTTAGCAGATCAATGCTGTTCCTCTTCAAATCCTCACAGAGTTTGGTGAAAGCAGATTAAAAACTTGACTTGGGAAAAATGTAGATATTATATCGGAAACAGTCCCAGGGAGTTAAAAATGTCACTAATGCAATGTGATCAGAGAATCTGCCACATCAAGTGCTCATTCTCACCTGGGACAAGTTTGAAGTTGAAGTGTGGGAAGCAGCCAAAAACTCTGCTGAAGAAGCAGGTATCAGCACCAAAGATGGTTTGAGCAAGTATTCTGAGAACAGCTCAAACAGATACAGCCTCAGAAAAGTCTGCAGCAATGTTGTGTTGCTGGATATTGCCCAACTTCTGCAGTCTGTCTCAATTTAAAAAAAAAAAAAAAGACAGTACAATGTACTGAAAATTATTCCACATCTTGAAAGAAAGGAAAATGTTTATTAAAATGCAGAAATCAAAAGGACCACTATGACCTCTTGTAAAAGCCATGACCCAAGAAGTGTGGTGAACTGTAGTTTATCCAAAGAAAATTTACTGACATTTAAAAACTCAGACAGACTGGGAAGTTGAAAATTCAAGTCTTTGAAAAGCAGAAACTTTATTGAAGTGTCTATTCAGCTTCATTTCGCTGCTAACAAATGGATTATAAAGAAAAGGAGACTTTGGAAATTATTTTATTACTCCTGAGGAATGCTATAATGTTTCTGCCAGAGTTATAGGAGATGTGGGATAACAAACAAAATGAGGAAAGTTGTCTCAAAGTCTTGTAAAATAGTTCCTGATGATGACTTGCAGATAAAGGGTTTGACATCTATGCATTACAACCTTCAGAAGGAAAGAATGAGAAGGGAGACTAGAAAAATGAAAAATAAAGAAAATAAAGCAAAATAAATCCAAAGCATGTTACATAGTAACAGGCCAGCCGTGTCTAGAGTCCTTAAGATGTCAGCTCTACCATATGAGATCTACTGTATGTTTAAAGCATGTGTTGAAGGTCCATATGGATTCCATATCCTCTACATATCATTAAAAATACAGCCATGATAGCCTGAGGGGCCAGAGTAGAGTTAAAAAGTGCATGAAGGCAGATTTTCAGCAAAAGTCAACAAAAGTTGATGTCAGTGGCAAGCTATGCTTTCGCTGGAGCTGGCCGAAGCTATCTTGGCAGAGCCAGCTATCTGCTAAGAGAACGCAGTGTCTGAGACTGGTTCTGGCCAAAGTATGGGATAAAGCAATTAATTATAAGTCTGTCAGTAATGAGCATCAGTAGTGGACTACAGTTTTGACAAATACTTCGTTCATCTCTTTCTTGTACTCGGAGCTCAAGAAGGGCGTAGCAGTCGGTTCCCATGCTCGAAGCAGATGCCTCTAACTAAAAAGTGCGCTGAAAGAGATGCTGCTCTCTCATTTCTACTTCAAGAACTGATCTGTGGCTTTCTGCTGGTTTTCTGTATCAGGAAGGCACAGCTGGACTTGATGGAGATGGTACAACCCCACCTAGCCACAAGCTGAGAGCAGTACTAGGATGGTGAGCATGCTAGGAGTCTGGAGAATTGCCATTAACCAGTAAAGAGATCCAGAATTCTTGGGTGGGAGCTTTCTGAAGTCATTGGAATGGTTAATGAGCTTAATAACAAGAGAGGGAAGCTTCACACACAGGTTATATGGCAGAGACTACACACCATAGATTTGAAAATCTACAGTATCTGTGAAGAAGCTTTGAACATTATGTAGAAAAAGCATTCCAGACATTGCTCCTGCCAGATTTACTGACTGAAAGTCAGCTGTCCCTGAGAGGACATCAAACTGAGGAACTTTTGCTCCTCCCAGAAAGCAGAACTCCTAGGGACTTCTGTGTATGTCTGGGATTATTTTCTGACAGACCAGATATACCTAATAAAAGAGTTTACACTAACCTTATCAGAGACCATCGGACAGCACAGAATGAAGTATACTCAGCTGGGATAACCTGTAAGTGACTACTTGAACAGAGCTATTCCCACTGATGAAATTATTGAAGAGCGGTAAAGTGGAAGAAGTAGGAGAAGGTTTTCCTGTGGGTTACAAATAATACTACACTGAGGCTGTACCTACTGTATCACGAGACAAGGTGAATAATTTACTGAACAACCTGAGCAGTACCAAGTGCTGCTGAACTTCACTAAGCTGGACATGCAAATCCCACTGGAAAAACAGTAGTTTGTATTCATCATACTTGTATGTCTTTGAGTTCAAGAAAAGACAGTGTGATGTTGTTAATTTAGGAGGCAGCTTTCCAACACTTTTCATAGAATCAGAGCGGTTTGGGTTGGAAGGGAATTTTAAAATTCATCTAATCCATCCCCCCACTGCAATAAGCAGGGACATCCTCCAGTAGATCAGGTTGCTTAGAGCCCCATCCAACCTGCTCTTAGATGTTTCCAGGGATGGGGCATCTACCATCTCTCTAGGAAACCTGTTACAGTGTTTCATCACCTTCATTGTAAAAAGTTTCTTCCTTATATCTAAATCTACCCTCTTTCAGTTTAAAACCATTACCCCTTGTCTAATCAGAATAGGCCCTACTAAAAAGTTTATCTCCGTCTTTCTTAAAAGCTCCTTTAAATACTGAAAGGCCACAATAAGGTCTCCCCGGAGACCCCGGTCTCTTCTCTTCCCCAGCCTGAGGAACCCCAACTCTCTTAGGTTTTCCTTAAAGGAGAGGTGTTCCAGCCCTCTGAGCATTTTTGTGGCCCTTCTCTGGACCCACTGCAATAGATTGATGCCTTTTCTGTGCTGAGGACTCAGTACTGCAGGTGGGGTCTCACCAAAGTGAAATAGAGGGGGAGAATCACCTCCCTTGACCTGCTGACCACGCTTCTTTTGATGCAGCCTAGGATGTGGTGGACTTTCTGGGCTGCATGCACACATTGCTGGCTCATGTCCAACTTGTCTTTCACCAGCACTCCCAACTCCTTCTCTGCAGGACTGCTCTCATCCCCCAGCCTGTATTGATACCAAGGATTGCCCTGACCCAGGGCACTTGCACTTGGCTTTGTTGAACTTCATGACGTTCACATGGACCCACTTCTTGAGCTTGTCCAGGTTTCTCTGAATGGCATCCTTTCCCTCAGATCTGTCAACTGCACCCCTCTGCTTGGTCTCATCTGCAACATCTTCCACTGTCAGTGTCACTGATGAAGATACTACACGGTGCTGATCCCAGTACAGATGCCTGAGGGAAACCATTGGTCACTGATCTCTATCTGGACATTGAGCCATTGACTACTACCCCCTGGATGCAACATCCAACAAATTCCTCATCCACTGAACAGTCCGTCCATCAAATCCGTATCTCTCCAATTTAGAAAGAAGGATGTAGTGGGGGACCATTTCAAAGGCCTTATGGAAGTCCAGATAGACAACATATATTTGGCAGCCTGTTCCTGTGAGAAGTGTTTGTAGGACAGCATGACTTGACATATCAAGAACACAGAGGTTGGGAAGAACGAAAAAGAAAATGGAATTTGAATTGAAAAAAAAAAAAAGATAGAATATGAAAATATAAATAAGTTTTAGTTGATAACAGCAAAAGGTGTTAAGGAGAGATGCAACTATTGTCTAAGAGACTAAGATAAAGTTACAACAGATTAGCTTGTGCCAAAATAACCCAAAACAAGCAAACAAAAAATTGGTCATTCGTAGAATTACTTTCTTAAATAGAATTAAATATTATAGACTTCAATTACTATTGAAAATGTATAGATGGCTTCAGTGGTATTGTTGCTTTTACTAGGGCAGTCTGTAGAAAGCCTCTGTCTGACCAAGTTGGTCTGAACAGAGCCATGTCACAGAGGCTTTGAGTAGGGTAAAGAAAATTTCTGATCCTCCCTGTGTTGTCCTAGGCTACAGTAAAATACTTGAACATCCTGCAAGTGCTTCAGATGCAGATCAATGGATGATGCTTTTCTTGGCATGAGAAGGGAACATTGCTTTTAAATGAACACAATTATTCTAAAATTAATATATTGCTATTGTGTGGGCTATTAGATCACAAATTCAGGGTCCCCAGGGAATGAGTAGCAGTGAGACCTTTGTCCATGTCTCATAACATCTATGGTAAATGTCTCTTATAGCTAGAAGGCAAAACTTGACAAGCCTAAAATGAATTCAGTATGAAAGAATGTAATTTTGAATGAGTGAATGTTGGCAGGTCTGATTACATATTTATTGCTTTGGCAAATTTCTGTGCTCAAAGCATCTTGCCAGGCTGCTTGGAAACAGGCAGATCCACAACCATTTTCATATGCTTCTATTAGTTACTCACTATCCTTTTTATTGTATAGCATATTTTATGAGGGCACAGAATGAAAGTAAGGCTGTATTTTTTCTGAGGCCATGAGCAAGATACTGTGGAATACCTGCTGAGCTCCTGCCAAAAAATGTTGCTTTTCCTACTGAAAAAGTTAAAAGCTGCCTGATGTATCAAGACGGTAGCTCAACAGCCTCCTTGCTGTCAGCTGTACTTAGGTTTGACATTTCATCAGGTGTTATTCAGAAACAATGTAAAATCATGAAAACCATTGTGGAAATGCACTACTACTATATTGAGGTCAGCTTGCCAGAATTCAAGCTTCAGCTGTAGTTCCTGCCCACCCCCAAACTCGCTCTGCCTTACTGTTGTACAGCTTCTTTTCTCCTTCCAGCTTCCCTATGTGTGGGAGAAAAAAATCAAGCAGTTTTTCTGTTTTGATAGAAAAATACACCTTTCAGCAGGAATCAAAACTGCAGTTGTTTGTGCACTAGACAGTGTTAATTGGTTGGCATATTAGTTTGCTTATAATTGGTAAATCTATTGGAAAGAGCATATTCTCTAAGCACATAATTATGACACAGTGTATTTCCAAATTACAAAGATTTGTGTGTCCAAAACATGTGTTGAATGTCAAATTTTGTTTATTTCATGGTTTATCTCATGAATCCCTTGCTAATTTTTTTGCCTGCTATGTGTCACATTTGTTACACATTTTCAGATCTGCAGATTAAAGAAAATGTTAATTTCAAATGTACAAAGGCCAGTATTAATAAAAGATTAAGAAAAATATGAAAATGTGACTACTAAAGAAACTACTAAATCCATTTTAAAAAAGAAAAAGAAAAAGAAAGAATCAGAATCACAGGGGTTGGAAGGGACCTCTGAAGATCAAGTCCAACCCCCCTGCTGCAGCAGGAACACCTGGGGCAGATCACACAGGACATTCAATCAATTAGTCATAATCTTTGGCAAATAGATGGCAAGACATATGGACACAAGACAGGTAGGAAATTAGGTATGATTTAGTCAAGTGATAGAGCAGGGAAACTAACCAGTGTACTTCTGGGTTGCTCTAGCAGAAGCAAGGCTTCCTGGACTAGAGGGATGATCATTGCTGTGAAAGCATCATGTTGTGAGACCAGAGGAAAGCAGCAAACACCAGTGCCCACTGCAACTTATGTATGTGGCATTTCTATTCCTTTTGATGAAAATGGAATGTGCTTATCACAAGAATGACTCTAACCTAGAATTAGGGGACTGGGAGGATGCATTGAAAAGGAAAAGCTAGAAGAGTAAATCAGCAATTACCAGGGTAGATATTACAAAGACGAATTACACTGTTGAGAGTTATATGAAGTATTACATATCTTTACACAGGGGCTAAATTAAAGGAAAGATCATATAAAATGAGATTAAGACAGAACATTGTAAAGGTAAGTATGGTCTTCTCTCTGGCCTGGCTTTGCAGTGGAGTGTACCAAGTTAAAATATCTTTTTCCAGAGACAGTTTAGGTCATATAACAGCATTAAAAAAATCCCCTGGTGTAAATCCCAAAGCCTTCCAAGCAGGCATGTCTCAAAGAAAAGCTTGTAAGAATTTGTTAACGTGGGCAAAACCAAAATGATCTCCTTTAGTCCTGTTCTTGGAAATGCCTAACTGTTATGCATGAAATCAAAATAAAAGTGGTTGATTCAAACATGGAAAATTTTAATACAGGTTGTTGAATTCAATATTTAAAAAGTAGTGGGGTACCAGCTGAGTTTATATCATGCTTTAATTACCTTTTCATTTAGAAGATATGTAGTTGTGTCATCTGGTATAATTCTGACATCTTCCAGCCATTAAATTCCATCCTTGCCCGTGGCTCCCGGGGTCTGTTAGACGTGGAGTATGGAGTGGCATTGATTCCACTCACTTGTTTTCATTATTCCTTAGAAACTGAAAGTTGTTCCCAATGAAGAATGAAGGTCAAATTGTTTAATTAAAAAAAGATTTGATTTTTTTTTTTGTTTTAAATAGGGATGCAGATTGAGAACAGCCTGTAAGACACATAGAGCTCCAAAGAGTTTCAATTTAATCTAGTTTAGATTTAATTTAGTTTTAATTGCCCTGAATACCGAACTTACCTTAGAAGTCTAGAAAGTACTTTTTTTTTTTTCTGTCTCTTTTAGCTTCCTAACGATACATTTATCCAGTTTGCTTTCATCAAATAAATCTCACATAAACTGTCTGTAAGTATCTCTATTCTTCGTGTTCTCATTGAATTTATTTGTTTGGAGTCTGTAATTACTTTCTGTGGCAAAGCCAGGGCACAATATTTGTCATTTCAGTCAAACTGAAAAGATAATATCAAAATTTGAACAATATATTGTTGGATCATGCATACTATTTGGGAAGAAATGCACAGTATCTCTTCTTAATATACTAATGTTTTTTCTGTCCTTTATAGTTAATGACAAATTCTCCTCCTCCAGCTCTACCTGAAAACATTTTGATTATGGATTATGGAAAAAGATTTCAAATATCTGTTTTGCCTTACACCTTAATTAGCCTAAAATGTCAAGGTGCCAAGATGTTAGTTTGCATGTCAATTGCTTCTTACTATTATAGCAGAAAAAAGTCAAGCTCAGTTTCTGCAGCAATAGGAATGTTTTTAGTATTATTCTCTAGTTACATATACTAAAAAATGTGAATTTTAGAATTAATACATAAATAAGTGTAAATACTACAAATACATAGTGCTGAAAGAGTTGGCAGACATGATCACCAGGCCACTTGCCATTATTTACCTGAAGTCCTGGCTAACGAGGAAGGTCCCAACGGACTGGAGAGAAGCAAATGTAACACCCAGCTATAAGAAAGGCAGAAAGGAGGATACGGGAAACTATAGACCTGTCTGTCTGACCTCGGTACCAGGAAAGGTCACGGAGCAGATCATCTTGAGTGTTATTAGAAGACATATAGAGGATAACCAGGGGATCAGGCCCAGTCAGCATGGGTTTATGAAAGGCAGGTTCTGCCTGACAAACCTGATCTCCTTCTATGACCTGATGACCCGATTATTGAATAAGGGAAAGGCTGTGGATATTGTCTGTCTGGACCTCCAAAAAGCAATTGACACCGTTCCCCATAGAACTCACATAAAAAAACTGGCTGCTCATGGCCTGGATGACCATACGATCTGTTGGATCAAGCACTGGCTGGACCCAAAGAGTGGTGGTCAATGGAGTCAAATCCAGCTGGGGCTGGTCACAAGTGGTGTTCCTCAGGGCTCAGTGTTGGGACCATTTCTGTTTAACCTCTTTATTGATGATCTCGATAAGGACATAGAGTGTATCATCATAAGTTTGCAGATGACACCAAGCTAGGTGGGAGTGTTGATCTGCATCAGGATAGGGAGGCTCTACAGAAAGAGCTGGATAGATTGGATCGTTGGGCTAATGTTAATGGTCTGGGCTTCAACAAGGCCAAGCGCCGGGTCCTGCACTTGGGCCACAACAACCCCAGGCAATGCTACAGGCTTGGGGAAGTGTGGCTGGAAAGTGTCTGGCAGGAAAGGACCTGGGGTTTCTAATTGACAAGCGGCTGAACGTGAACCAGCAGTGTGCCCAGATGGTCAAGAAAGCCAGTGGCATCCTGGTTTGTATTAGAAATAGTGTGACCAGCAGAAGAAGAGAGGTGATTGTCCCCCTGTCCTCAGCACTGGTGAGGCCACACCTGGAGTATTGTGTCCAGTTTTGGGCACCTCAATTCAAGAGAGATATTGAGGTGCTGGAGCGAGTACAGAGGAGGGCAACAAAGCTGGTGAAGGGCCTAGAGAATCAATCTTATGAAGAACACTTGAAGGAGCTGGGAATGTTTAGTCTGAGGAAGAGGAGGCTGAGGGGAGACCTCATCAATCTCTACAACTACCTGAAAGGACAGTATAGGGAGGTTGGTGCTGGTCTCTTTTCACTGGTAATCAGTGACAGAACAAGAGGGAATGGCTTCAGGCTGCAAGAGGGGAGGTTTAGACTGGACATTAGGAACGTTTTTTTCACAGAATAGGCTGCCCAGGGGAGTGGTTGAGTCACCATCCCTGGATGTGTTTAAGGGTCGTTTGGATGTTGTGTTGGTGGATATGGTTTAGAGGAGAACTTTGTAGAGGAGGGATGATGGTTGGACTCGGTGATCCCAAGGGTCTTTTCCAACCTGAATAGTTCTATGATTATATGAAATACATTTTTTTAACCACTTTGTTGGAGTGCCTGAAAATACATATATGACTTTTTTTTTTTTTTAAATGTGGTTCAATAAAATATACTACCTTTTGCTTGCCTTCTTTCTGTGCGGGAGATTGAAAAGGATAATGCAAACTGTAAAAAACTTGCACAATGTCATCCATTGCAAGGGGTGATGTGTCAATGGTGCTTTGCTCTGGAGGTTTTTTTGTAAGAAGAAGATGAAAGACAGATGTTTGATGAAACAGTTAATGAAATGTTGAGAGAATGATGCTTGGAACAGTTGCTAAAACAACTGCCAAAGGGGCATGTCCTATTGATGGATGGTTTGTCTCTTTCAAGGAAGCTATATTGCAGGTAATAAATACTGGCAAACAGTAACAGCCTTCTAAACAAAAGGTTTAGAAATCACCACACCTCTGGTTATCAGTAACAGACTAGTATTTGCTTGATTTTGACAAAATCTCATGATGGGCAAATAAAGGTCTTTCAGGGAAGAAGACCACATTTATCTAATAAAAGTTTTTTTATGGAACAGGGTATTTAAATTTTGATAGTTTAGGTAAATACAGTCCAATTATTCCCCCCCCCCCCCCCCCAGCATTTCTATTGTTCCTAAAATCCAACCATGGCAATGATCAAATAAAATTATTGAAAAAAAAAATGGATTAACATGTTTTTTCTTTAAGATGAATGTAGGAAAATGGAATAAAATTATTTGTGGGATAGCAGGATAAATTTGAAAAAAAAAAAAACCTCCTGCAGGGTTTTTCCTTGTTTTTCTTTTTCCCCAGATTACCTTTTAAATTTTTTTTCTTACTTGCTGATACAAATACTTAAAAAATGTAGGGACAGACACATTCTGTTGTTCTTAAAAATTCTCCAAGGAAATCAATGACATGCTGGACCAGCAAAAATCTCTGCCCCAGGTTTTCCCCCTTAGGCATATAATGCAACATAAAGAGAAAACATATGGGAAAAGTGGATGTGTGGTCTTTTACCTCTGTGTTGTCTGTGCTTGTTATTTGGATGCTGGGCATGTTTCAGTCACTGGTTTTGTCTGTTGCTGTCCAAGTTTCAGGTCCTGAATGTGTTGTAATTGTAGAAGTCTTCCTAGGCAACACATGCTTAGTTGGAAAGTAGGTTGTTTGGAAAAAGGGAGAGAAAGAGAACCGTTTTAATGACTCTTGCTGTATTTGGCCTCCTTTGGCACCACAGTCATAAATAAATGTGCTATATCCTTGGGAGGATATAATTCTGTTTTGGAAAATAACACAAAGATTCAGATGAAAAAATATTACTTAATTACCCCTGGGAAAATTCAGTGATGAAGGTGGCAGATGAAAACTTAGAATTGTACTAGGGTACCTCCTGCAAGTCCAAAGGTCCTCACTCTTGCCTTCTCCCTTGCATGCTTTGTTCCTTTGCTCCTAAGGCATGTCTCCTCAGGTTGAGTGCATCATCTTCTAATGTCAAGCACCTGCCACATGCCCATCTGGAATATCTATCAGTGGGTGATGACAAAGCACATGAGACATTACACTGGAGGCATTAGGGCAGATGCTTTTCTCCTGCCCTGAAAAACAGAAGTTTGAGGGTTCCTTCCAACCTTCTGATTTCCCTTGAAATGGCTGGATTTGCTTCCCATCAGGGAGGGAATACCAGCTTGGAAGGATTTTAAGCTGGACTCAATACATCAATTTTTATCCTTAATTTGAAAATTTTTCACACAATGAATTAATTGTCTATCAGTTACAGAAAATATCACCAGATGGGTATCCTGAAGTTATTTCCCAGAAGGAAACAATCCTTCCCCAAAATGGATTATGAATTCAAATAGACCTCTTCTTTTTGTTGGTAGTGTTAGGCAAGAAACCAGCATGCTGACACAACAGCATCCTGCTTAGCATGTAACATCCTTTAGGCAACCAGCAGCTCGCCTTGGTTATACTGAGTAGCTCTCCCACATGTCTCAGAAATCATTTACATGTCACAGTGCAAGTGAGTTGTCTGATGAAAGCATCTGCTTATCAAGTGTATGTTTCAAGAACTTTTAAAATTGTTAGATCTAGAAAAGCGTGAGAATCCAGTGAGGAGAAGGTTGTTTTCCTGCTAAATCAAGGACTGCAATATTTTTGTGGCAAATAATAGTTCAATTTCCCAGGTACAACTTAGTGCAATTTCTGTGATAGCAGCAAGCAGCTTTGAAGACATGACACGCAAGGTGGGCTTGCTTTGACTGAGAGCACGTCTTGCTGTTTTAGGTGAGAAAATGCTTGGCTGTGATTCATCTTGATTATTAGCACATTTTAAGAAAACTGCACAGCCTCTGGCACCACCACCCATCTGGATTCAGATGATCAGACCCTGAGTGCCATCAGTGTTTCCTCTCACACACATGCAGCATACCCAGCAGCTTCCACGCTATGGCTCTGTTCATCTCTGCTTCTAGATGGCTTATGCCATGTGAGATTTATTTCCATACCAAAGCCACTCAGAGCCTGTACAGCTGGCTTGCTCTTCCCTCCAGCAATGTCACTGTCTTCCTCAAAGTGCCTGTGATTGCCAACAGCCTGCCCACTTGTCTGTAGCGCATGGCTGGTCTGATGACAACTGGTCTCCTTTGGGGTTGGCAGCAGGCTTGGGGAGCTCATGCAGAGAAATTCTGCTTTGTCCTGGAAGTGCCTAGGCCTTTAAAGGATCCATGCTACCATGTTATCTGTGGAGGATGCTAAACATTGTGGAAGGCCTGAGCACTCCCAGGAGGGAGAAATAGCACAGATAGTTTGGGAGAAGAATCAGAAAAAGTGTTTTCTTACGAAAGTGAGACAGGTTATGGGATTGCTTAATCAGGTTTCTGAATTTGGAACAAATATGGCTAAATAATTCTCTCTCATCATCAAGTCCTTTGGAAAATGAGCAAAATTTTCCAAGGAAACCTTTCTGAAGCCAGAGGTGGGTTTTTTTATTTTTATTTTTATTTTTATTTTTATTTTTATTTTTATTTTTATTTTTATTTTTATTTTTATTTTTATTTTTATTTTTATTTTTATTTTTATTTTTGTTTGTTTCTTTTGGTTTGGTTTTGTTGGGGGTTTTTTTGTTGGTTTTGGTGTGGTTGTTTTTTTTTCTGTTTTTTTTTTCTTTTCTTTTTGTTTGTTTGGTTTGGTTTTTTCCCTATGGAATGAACCCCAAACAATGATTTTGCACAACTGGGAAGTCTTCCAGTAAATCGCTATAGTCCGTGCACATATCCATGCCACACATGCAAATTGCACTGAGCAATCACCAGTGCATGTGCTGTTTTGAGATTAACCAAACAACATGAAATATGTGGGTGTGTCTCTTGGGTGGTGGTGGTGGATAACTGGTGGTGCACCAAGTGTTTGAAACTCCTGGGGTGAGGACTGTTACTCTGCACAAATATCCCCTGCCAGATTCACTGTATGTATTGCATTGACTGATGGTTGATTTATTTGCCAAATGAAGTATCAATTTTATTTACCAAATATAACATGTAAATCTGTTTGGCAGCATCAGTTTTTTTAGCATGGTTTCACTGGCTTGTGCAGGTTGCTTGCTGCTTCATTGTGCCTGAAGAAAACTTTTGAGTATGTATATTGAGCACTTCTTATTTCTTCACAATTAAGTGAACAACAACTAGTGATTAAACTAACAGTGTTGTTAAACCCAAACATTTAAACTAACACAAATTTAACAGAAATCAATTGGAGATTGCTGATTCTTTAAAGAAGGAAATTATCTGTCTAAACTGTCAAAATGCTATCTGAAAAATCCAAGTAAAAACAAATGCAGACAGCTGTAATGGTAGGAATAGAATAGAATAGAATAGAATAGAATAGAATAGAATAGAATAGAATAGAATAGAATAGAATAGAATAGAACAGAACAGAACAGAACAGAATAGAATAGAATGTTTCATTTGGAAGGGACGTACAACAATCATCTAGTCCAACTGCCTGACCAATTCAGGGCTGACCAAGGTAAAGCATGTTGTTAAGGGCATTGTCCAAATGCCTCTCAAACACTGACAGGCTTAAGGCATTGATCACCTCTTTAGGAAGCCTGTTGCAGTGTTTAACCACCCCATCAGTAAAGAAATGCTGCCTAATGTCCAGTCTAAATCTTTCCTGATGCAGCTTTAAACCATTCTCACATGTCCTATAACTGGATCCTAGGGAGAAGAGCTCAGTACCTGTTGCTCCACTTCCCCTCTTCAGAAAGCTGTGGAGAGCAATGAGGTCACCCCTCAGCCTCCTTCTCTCTAAACTGCACAAGCTCAAAGTCCTCAGCTGCTCCTCACAGGACATTCTTTCAAGCCCTTCACCAGCTTTTTTGCTCTCCTCTGGATGCATTCCAGCACCTTCACATGCCTGCTGCCTGCAATGCCCATCTTGTTTCCCTTCTTTTTTAAGCTCTTTCTGTACTTACCTTGGCAGATCTCCTCATGAGGCACCCGTTTGGTGTTCAGTTACTGCAGGCTCCCTATTTATTCAAAGAAGAGCAGTAGCTGCTGCCCCAGGGCAGTTGAGTTCACCTGGCTCTGGGATTAACCAGGGAGTTCCTCTCTTCTTATTTCTGTTGACAAAGCCCAGGAGGATGGGTTTTTCAGTGCAGGGATGCCATTTAGGTGGGATGGGTCTACCTCTTCTGTCACATTGTATGGGAGCTGAGAGAAGGAGGGCTGCTTTCCTCACTTCTGGCAGGTGCTGTGCTGCAGAAATCAGCAAGTAGACTTCAAACAGAGTGAGCAGAGTCTGTTGCTGGTGCTTGTCTCTGGATGAAATGCCACAGAGGAGTCTGTTTGGCAATCAGTTTGATAGTCTGGTAAAGTTAGCTCTACTGAAATAACCAGATTAAATGCTAAGGACTCTGCGTGACAATAGTTTTTGGTGTAATTTCCTCAGAAGAGAGAAAGACATCCTGCTGAACAGGTTCTTCTGTATTCTCTGTGGACTGAGATGCAGGCATTGTGGTTGCATGCTAAAGACCTTTTGCAAAAGTGTCCTCTCCCTTCTTTTCCAGTGAAGCAGGTCATCTTCTTCCTGTGAAGCAAGTCTCCTGGAAGAAGCACATCATGAAAGCAAATTAATTTGGTGTCTAGTGCATAGCTGGGCGAAGAACATGAGGAACAGAGGTCTTTAATAAACCAATTCTGTCTTTACCCCTTCTATATATCTGCATGAAATGAAAAGCTGTGAGTCATAAGGATAATTCCCTCTCAGGCACTCTAGGCCCTGGAAAGAGGGAAAAGATGCTTACCTAGTTTTCAGGGATCACAAGATGCTTTTCTGTGGTGGAGAACACTGCCTCCAAAAGCTTTCTTAAATCCTGTGAGAAAGAAGCAGCAACCCAGAAGATACTGCATGAGCTGCTGCTGTATCAGCAACAGGTAACCAGAATAACGAGCTCTCTGCTGGCAGGTAAGGCTCATCCACGGGGTGTGCTTATCTTTGCTATTTACTCTGATCAGATCCCACAGAAGAATTAATATTGCCAGACATACACTTATTTCTGACAGAAAGGTATGTATCTTTTGCATACATCAGCCAGCTTGGCATATAACCCAGCAGGTGTTTACATCCATTCTTTTTTCCGGTCTCTGATTTGGGAGAATTTATCTTTATTTAGAAGAAGATCACTAACTCAGGACTTCCTTCTTGTTGGCAACTTTGAAAAATATCTTGCTATAAGACTTTCTGGGCCCATGAAGAAAGTAGCAAGAACAGGCATTACACTGTCTATGAAAGACACTATATCCCATCATATTCCTTATATTTTTATAATTATTCTCAAATATAAAAATATTTTTTCTTTAGTGTCACTTTGCCACGTTACAGAAGTGTAACACAAGTAAAGTTTGTTAGAAACTGTGATACTGAATTATACTTTTAAAATACTTCCCTGTAGAAATACTGGAAAGTTTTACCTTCACTAATGTTTATACTGGGTGTCTGTGGCAAGGTTTTGGAAGTGGTTGGGCTGGATTCTGTGAGAAGCTGCTAGAAGATCTCTCATGTCCAATAGTGCCAATGCCAGCCAGCTCCAAAATGGACCCACTGCTGGCCAAGGCTGAGCCCACCAGTGACAGAGGTAGCACCTCTGTTAAGAAGGGGAAAAAGAAAACTGTGCAGCAGCAGCCAGGGGAGAGAAGTGAGAATAAGTGAAAGCAACAGCTCTGCAGACACCAAGGTCAGTGAAGAAGGAGTGAGGGGAGGTGCTCCAGATGCTGGAGCAGCAGCCCATGGTGAAGACCATAAGTGATGCAGCCTGTCCCCCTGCAGCCCATGGAAGTTCACGGTGGAGCAGATATCCACCTGCAGCCCATGGAGGACCCCACACCAGAGCAGGTGGATACCCAAAGGAAGCTGTGACCCCATGGAAAGCCTGCACTGGAGCAGACTCCTGGCAAAACCTGTGGACCCTTGGAGAGGAGCCCTCTGGAGCAGATTTACTTGTGAGGACTTGTGACCCCGTGGGAGACCCATGCTGGAGCAGTCTGTTCCTGAAGGACTGCATGCCGTGGAAGTGACCCAAACTGGAGCAGTTGGAGAAGATCTGCACCCCGTAGGAAGGACTCACATTGGAGAAGTTCATGGAAGTCTGTTTCCTTTGTGAGGGACCCCATGCTGGAGCAGGGAAAGAGAGTGAGGACTCCTCCCACTGAGAAGGAGGGAGCAGCAGAGACAAGGTGTGATGAACTTAACACAACCCCCATTCTCTGTGCTGGAGGGAGGAAGTAGAGAAATTGAGAGTGAAGTTGAGACCGGGAAGAAGGGAGGGGTGGGGGAAAGGTGTTTGAAGATTTTGCTTTTGTTTTCTCCTTACCCTACTCTAGTTTGACTGCAATATATTACATACAGTTTCCCCAAGTCAAGTTGCTTTTGCCTGTGATGGTAATTGCTGAACGATCTCTCCCTGTCCTTATCTCAGCCTATGAGCCTTTTGTTGTATTTTCTGCTTTTCTGTATTGTCTGCTGTCTAGCAGAGTGATAGAGCAGCTCTGGTGGACACCTGGTGTCCAGCCAGGGTCGACCCACCACAATATTTAATTTTTTCCCTGCAGTTAAACTGATATCAGTGTGTCATGCTTCTTGCTTGTTTTGACCCTGCAGGGTAGGAGTCTCATGGAAGTCACAGGAGACCAGAGAAGGCAGGATTAGTTGCACTTTGTTTCCATTCAGAAATTAAATATAGTTACCCTCAATAGTGCTTAAAAGGTAACATGAACATGCATAGGTCCTTGTAACAGGCTTTCAGATCAACCATTTACCCTGAATTTTACCATATTCTACACAATGCCAAGGAAAGTTTTATTTTGCTGTGTTCTGTTGTAAAAACCTCTTCTGTAACATAAAAATTGAAATGTGTATGTCCACAGAGTTAATGCAAATCCATTTGCTCTGCTTATTCTAGTTTGGTTCCTGTGTACACCGTTTTATGGGTGTCCCTTATACTATATCTCTGCTTATTGTCATAACTGAAGTTCTCCAAGCAGCAAGTCACCAGAAGTACCTCTGTTCTGAATGCTTTTTAAATAATAAGGCTTTGAACCTTTTCTCCCCAGGGCTATTTCAAAATGTCAAGAGAAAAGTTCTTCTATCACTTTAGCTGCAGCAGTTGCCATCTCAGATAAGATACATGGTGCTATTTCCCTGTCATTTGGATCGTTTACCTGGATATATTTTGCAATTTTCCTTTTAATTGGAATTTCTGCTTATTCTTCATGAGAATTAATGTGTGCCTTAGCCCTTAATTTCAAAACTAATGTGTATCAGTGTTTTGTTGGCTGGCATTATGATATTGGAAATCCTTTGAATTCTTCCTTTAACAGTAATTGAATCACCAGAGGCATTTCCTCTGCAAAAATGGAGTTACTAATCAAACTGAGTAAAGTTTGAAAAATGTAAATAATATTAAAAATGAATGATGTCTCACTGCATAAAAATCATACCCGTAAATAGAGTATTATAACTGTCCATTAAGATTCTTTTCTTCTTTGCCTGCTGCTTGTATGAAGCAGCTGAGAGTAAGTATCAGTGAGATGAAACACAGTTCAGGTTACACTCAGCTGTTAAAGAAGAAAGATAGGTCGAACGAGAGGCAGCCGTCATGCCTCTGGAGATGACAGTCCTTGATCCTGCCCTTTGCCCCCATTAGACAGACCTAGCTGGGATGACTGTTTGGCAGAGATCTGGGATGTCAAAGCCCACGGGGTGGTGAAACGCCTGAAGCGTGCTTGGTGTTACAGTTGTCATTTACAAGGAGGCACTGCAAGTGCAAAACGAATGTTAAAAGCAAACTGGTTGGCTATGATCGTGCTTCCAAACTATTTAAAATATCAGGTCACAAAATAATTCAGCTGGGAAGGGGTCTCGGAAGACTGACTAGTCCAACAGCCTGCTAAAAGAAAGACCAACTTCCAAGTTGGACCAGGCGCTGATGTATAAACATGGGTCAGGGGAGACCCTGACCCTTTAGCTGGGTTGAAGCAGGGTTGGATTAGGAAAGAAAGAAGTTCTATAAACTAACATGAGCATTTAAAGCTCTTCTGGTAAAAACTGTCTTTTTTTTTTCGGTGAAGGTCTGTCTGCCTGTTCCACACCAACGAGACCTGGTCTTTTGATGTGACTGTAATGCTACCTCCCCTAATGAAATGCATCCTTAATGAAGAAGCTTCCTCTGGGATGCTGCCATCAGGCACTGCATTCTCTGTCCTACTATCTGTCCTCCCCAGTTCCCAAGCATGCCGTGTGTCTGTCCCTGATTGTAATGTTGAACTCCACTGCACAGAAGTTGCAGTGTCCCAGAACCGGCCGCTCCTGCTCTTGAAAGTTGCTAATTATGGAAGCGTCCCTTTTCCCATTAGCACGGAGCTGCAAGCAGAAGGCACAAAAATTAGGCTAAAATGTAAAGCAGAGGACAGGATGCTGGATCCTTTCTTGGTAAAAGGAGGTGGGGGGGGAGGGAGAAAAGAGATCAAGGAATCCTGCATCATTTGAGGGGATGAAGGGAAATGGGGTGGAGGGTCCCAGGTCACTTGGGCTGACTGTGGAGGCAGGGGGTCCCGTGTGTACCAAATGTATCACTTGAAGGCAGGCTTTGAGACTTTTATTCTTCCGATTTCAAAATCTGAAATAAAAATATTATGCAGGGAACAGAATCACAGAATTTTTCTGATGGAAAAGACCTGTAAGATCATCGAGTCCAACCAGTAACCTAACTCTGTGAAGTCCAGTGCTAAACTGTATTCCTAAGCATCACATCTACATGTCTTTTAAACACCTCCAGGGATGGTGATTCCACTGCCTCCCTGGGAATCCTGTTTCAGTGTTCAATAACCCCTTCAGTGAAGAAGTTTATCCCAACATCCAATCTAAACCTCTGGTGCAACTTCAGGCCATTTCCTCTTGTCCTGTTGCTTGTCACTATGGAGAACAGACCAACCCCCACCTCACTACAACCTCCTTTTAGGTAGTTTTAGTGTGATAAGGTCTCCCCTCAGCCTTCTTTTCTCCAAGCTGAACATCCTCAGTTCCCCCAGTTGCTCCTCATAAGGCTTGTGCTCTAGACCCTTCCCCAGCTTCATTGTCCTCTGGACACACTCCAGCACCTCAATGTCCTTCCTGTAGTGAGGGGCCCAAAACTGATCACAGGATTTGAGGTGCAGCCTCACCAGTGCTGAGTACAGGGGGACAATTGCTTCCCTAGTCCTGCTGGCCACACTGTCTCTGACACAAGGCAAGAAGCTATTGGCCTTCTTGGCCACCTGGGAATACACTGGCTCATATTCAGCGAGCTGTCATATTCAGCCAGCTGTGTGGGGACTTGGTGTCCTCAGAGCCCAGCAGCTTCACTTCAGACTCCATTCTGAAGTCAGTGTAAAAAATTTCTTCCTGTAAAGAAAATTTTTATTTTCAAACTGTTTCAATGACATCCTGCTAGTGATTCCTGGTCAAAAAAGAAACTGATATACTGATACTGCACCGTGGGGATTTCTGAGGCACCAAATTTTTTGCTGCAGTACAATGAAGCAAAAACATGAGGAAATGATTGCAGAATAATTTCCTTACCATAGAGAGAAATTCCCATATCACAGAGAGAAATTCCTGTATCACAAAGAGATCCCTCTTTCGACTTGGAGCTTTATATTCCCTTGTCACAGGTCGACTCCCGTGGGTGTGCAGTCAGGCAGGTGAGGAGCAGCAGGGTGTGCGTCATCCCTACTATTTTTGACAGCAGAAGTATCCGCTCGTGGACCAGGGTGGCTAAATATATGTGAGTACAGCCTGGAGATAGAAAGTGGTGTAACCACTGCATTGTTTTACCTTGCTTTGAACCCCATCCCTGGGGCCTCGGCTGTCCAGGACCTGGCTAGGATCAGCCCCACTGTGCAACCTTGGCTTAGGCTCCCACCAAAATTGCCCAGCTGAGAGTAAAATCATGTGATTTAAGGAAGGTGAAATTGTGGGTGGGGCTAGGGCTGTTGAGAGCAACTCAGGAGGGAGAAAGAGCTAGATGGAAAGGTATAAGATCCTAAAGGAAAACTGTAGTGAAGAGATAGTAGGCTGGCAGCACAGAGCAGCAGGGATGACCCTTCCCCACCTGCTTAACACCTGCCAGGCCAGCAAAGGCTCCTTAAGGTCTTATCAGGGTGGGAAACGTACTAGTGCCTGGTAGCCCATTAAAGACTAGCTATCTTTTGTGTGCATTCACCAAGAAATGGCTGCTTGGTGGATATCCAACTTGCTGGCAGAGCTTCCTGGCACATGGTACGAGCTGGCTGGGCAAGCTGGTCCAGAGAGGGCTGGCTGTACTCTGAACTCTTTTTGTCAAGTAATTGTTAAAGAGAAGATTTTTTATTTTATTTTTAAATAGGATATAATTCAGCAAAGACAAATACGAAAGTCTACACCTAAGCAGGAATAATGAGTCGCGTGACTGGACTAGACAGTAGATAACAGGTTTGCAAAGAAAGATCTGGCATTTCAGTGGGTCATAAGCAGAGCAGATATCAATAATGTCATGCTGTTGCCAAAACTTACATATCTTACTGGGTCATAACAACAGGAGTATAACCCATAAAAATATTAAATTCCCTCTCTGGCCTACCCACACTGGTTAGTTCTGAGAAAGTTCAGAAGACAGCAAATACATGTGACACCAGATAATGCTTTTGCGTGTCTGCAGCTCTCTCTACAGGCTAATGTACAGTGAGATACAAGCCTGTCCTGCCTGGCAGCCACCAGATTTAGTCAGCCTCAGAGGAAACAGAAATTATAATTTTTACAGTGGCACCAGGCCTCCCTCATGCCACTGAAGAATTGTTCCCAGAGTAGGGCTGGACTTCCAAGGCTCAAGCAAGAACTGAGATGCTCTTAAGGCCAAGGGGAAAAAGCATAAGAAATGGAGCAAACACACTTCATCATCTTGTACTAGTTCCTTGTGTAGATGTTACAGGTTTTTTTTCATCTTAAGCATTCCTTTTAATACTGATGAACAGTAAAAAAACCCCAACAAAACAACAACAACAAAAAATAAACAAAAAACCCCCCAACTTAAAAACCTGACAGATTTATCCTAGAATTTGTTTTGAGTAGCTATCAATTTTTAAATGAGTTTTATTTTGACTTCATTGCAATTCTTAGCACTGTGTTCTATGATTTAACTGCATGCTGTATGAGAAATTACTCCCCCTTGCTTATTTAAATCAGCTCCTTGCTAATTTCACTGGAAATTCTTGCACTAAGAGAAGCAATGCAAAATCTTTCCATCTTCACCTCCCTTACACCATTCATGATTTTAGAAACTTCCCTTGTATTCCTCCTAACATAAGCCTTAACTTTGTATTTTTCCAAGAAATAGTAAAAATACCTTTACAATTATTTTTGTTGATGTTACGCTTCCTAAAGAAAGAAGAATGGACTTCACTCCATTGATTAAACTACAGATGGATCTGTAGTTGATCTATCTGTAGTTGAATATTATTACTGATAAGTACCAATGAGAGACTAAGATATTATGCTAAAAAAAAAAAGGAAACATGTTTCAAAAGGAAACGTGTTTCAAGTCAGGTACAGACACATGCCGAAGGCTTATTGGGCAGAACATTTAATTGAAAAAACACCCTTTTGATATACGACATGAAGGCTTTCTAAAGTCATCCTAAATGTCATCAGTTGCCAAAAAACACAAGTGTATAATACAAAGAAGTGCATGATTTCTAGGTGTGTATAAATAGTTGTGAAATATATCTGCAGCATATTTATATAGATACACAGTGTTCTCAGCATGAAAAAAGATGCAGCATTAACAATAGGTGATTAACAATAGGCTGAACAATATTTTATTACTCAAGTCACCTCCTTGAAAATACATCCACTATGTATAAATTCAAGAAAAATAAGTAAGTCTTCCAATTTTTAACATGGACCGGAAAAACAAATGAGAAAATTTGCATTCTGAATTAGAATCGAAGTGTTTTCTTATGAATTGTTTGTACTTTATGGAAGGCTTAAGTAAGAACTCAGTGTTGCTCCCATAGCTTGTAGCTGTAGACACCTATGAATTGCTGAAGTAATTGGTTATTGACAGAATGAGTCTTCTTAAGTGACCAGCTAAGAAAATATACTTTGTCTTTCACTTTCTCTATTGATACAACATAAAGATTAACTAGAAGATTATGTTCTACTCCCACCTAGTGGTAAATAAAACATGCATAGCATAATTTTTTTTTTTTTTTTCTGCAGGACTGCAGGAATTTGTGTTGCCTCTCCTCCCTCAAAACTGCATGGAGACAGTAGTTTTACTGCTGCTTTTCCTGTGGCAGAGAATGGCTCTGAGTTGCTTAAAAGTTACATACAAACAACTTCTACATTAAAGTAAACCTACTAGAGTCTGTAAAAATGAAGGCTTAACCCATGATTCTGTACATGTAACTAGACAGTTTTTGAATAAATGAAAATTAAAACAAATTTATGCCAGGGTTTTATAACTTAGCTTCATTTCTAACTTTTACCTTGTGCAGTTAATAACAGGATGAGACTGTAAGATGACAGGTCACGTATGTAAAAAAAAATGAATAGCAATTTGTTTGGCTTTAAAGCAGCCTACATAGAGTGTGTCACACCTGCAGCATTTAGCAGGACCCCAAGCTGGCTGGGGCTGCCAACAGCTGCTTGTGTCTTTGCTGGGTAGTCAAGTCCAGCTCAGACAGCAGGTCTGGGGTCAGGGCTTACCAAATACCAGGTGACCAAATTCAGCCACTGGGGCTTGCACAGCCCTGAAGACATCATGGATGGGATTTAGCTCTGGGTTGATGCCTCAGTGATCTTGCCATTTCCCTGTAGAGCTGGCATGGGCTAGTGCTGCAGAGTCAGCTTTCATTAGAGACCATTCTTAGTGCTGTGGTTGTGAAGCAAAACTGCTGGAGGAGCTGTTTTTCCAGAAACAGACTGGTTCAACTCAAGAGACTAGAATTAAGATATTTAAAGACGTGTTAATTAGCATGTTTGACTAGCTGCATCATCTTGGAAGCACGGAATAATAAAATGATATGTTTGGCAGAGGCTTCAAGGGGTCATATAATCCATTTCTGGATTCAGCTAGTCATGGACAGTACTATGTCTATAACAGCCTTGCAGAAATATGTTTTCAATCAGTTTCACCATGGGCCCATGGTAGTTTCTTTTTGAATAGTTTTCCAATTAGTTTTGCTTTTCTCCAACAGTAATTTCATCTGTAGTTTACTTAGGAGAATTCCCTTTTCCAAGTCCAGCTATATGACATCTCCTATTTCTCCTCTAACCACAGAAGGAAACCATATTATGTTAATATTTTTCCTCAACAAGCCCACGTTGACTGTTACTTGTCTCCTTGTTTTATAGATGCTTAAAGGTACTCTGTTCTTTGTTTCAGTGTTTGGGGGAACACAAGACAACTAGCTGTCCTTCTGTATTCTTGTTTGTTTTTGTTTTTTTTTTGTTTTTTTTTTTAAACCTAAGAGCCATAGTCTCTCAAGTTTTACATTAACTCATATGTCCTCCAAGTGTGCTCAAAGATTGCTAATGTCTGTTTAATGCACTAGGATAGTATTCGTGAGACCTGGCTGATTTGAAAAAATACTTTTCTTATTTAAATGCTTTCTAACCTGTCTTTTCTTGGTTCTAAACAGTGATTTGTTACTCTTTTTGGTTCATTAGCTAATTGATTTCTGGTTCTGTGTGAAGACAAATACAGAAAGGTATTTGGTCTTTCCTGGTGTCATCTGCCAATAGATTGTCTTTCCAACCTAGCAACAGATCGACATTTTTCTTGAGCATCTTCTTGCTACTTGATATCCCTACAGACTGATTTTTTCTTATCTTTGAAATCCCTCATCTGCTTTAATTCCTCTTTTTGTTGTTGTTCTGTTTTTTTTGTTTGGTTTTTTTTTTAATCTTCCTAGGCATTTCTGATTTTCTCTCTATAATTGCTTATGCTATTACTTTATATACACCTCCATCAGTCTAACCTGGTTTCCATGGCTGTGTGCTTATTTCCTGCAGCTGATATCATTGGAAAGACTGTAGGATAGCTAAACTGGTTTCTCCTTGCAGCTCCTGTCCTCCCTCTGCCTTGGGAAAACTGTCACTTGCAAACCAGCATCTGAATCCTGACATTGTTTCCAAGAGCTCATTTTCTTCTTTATATTTGAGACCTGTGAGTTCTCTGTGCTTGTTGAAGTCTGCCTTCCTGAAATCCCTGTTTTATTACCCTCTTCTGCCTCTTCTCTTCTTAGGGAACGTGACTGTTATCCTTACATAAATAGTCTTGCATTCTCAATCACTTTCTGCCTCTGGTAAGGATAAAATCTGCAAAAATCTTCTCTAGCAGCTTCTTGTACCCTCTTAAAAGGCAAACATCTCATGAGCTATGTGTGGCTGTGTTCTTTTTCTAGCAATTTTTGGGTTAATTGAACACCTTCACTAGTGCTGACTCTTCAGCAGTTGCAAGCAGTCCTGGCCTGCATTGGTCTTGTCTACTCTAGGTGACTTCTACAGAGTCACCTAACTCCTGATGCTGGCAAACACATTCTTCCTCCCACTTGTTTTCACAAAATTTACTTAGAGAGCCTTTCTCTCTCGGAGGTTTGAACCTATGAGCACCACTGATACACACAGCAATGCTTTCTCTCTTTTCCCGAGAACAAACTACACAACTTATATTAACATCTGATTTTTTTTTCTGTAAGTCTAAGTGCAGTTTAACCAATTCCCTTATGCTATGGTTTAGTTTTATATTCAGGATTCTGCAGCATAGTGATTGAAATTCTAAACACGCCTTTTCATTAATTGACACTAATATCAAGGATAAATGAAATGAAATGAAGAGAGCCACAGTGACATTGTTGATTGATGTGTTGTATTCAGGAAAAGCCTCTATTCATCTCCTCATTGAACTCAGAAGACTCTCAGATCTACTCCATCCCACTTCCAAGAGTCGAGGAACTTGGATGTACAGCTCACAGTGATTTTGTCACAGAGTACACAGACATTGATTGTAATTTATTTTACGTATCTTATGTTTCCAACATATACTTCATCAATGCATTACAATACAGATAGAACCATTCAAATGAGCGATATCCTTGAAGATAAGATACCTTTAAAAATAGATTCCATTCCTTTTCTAAAACATTACACTGAAATTTTACTTCTAAGTGTTTGGGAAGTGAGGTGAAAGGGAAACGTACTCTTAGATGGATGGATAGTAATTCTTAGCTTTCCTGAAATCAAAGTATTTTCTTTTCTCAGATGATTATTCACATGCAGAATATTTGAAGATTAAGTTCAAATCAGATACACGGTCTCAAAAAAGATAATGCAAAGAATTTCTAAATCCTCATTTGGGTAGGCAGATAGCTGTGGATTCAATGCAGTTGAGGAGAACATATAAGTTTTGGCTTGCAGGCATTGGCTTTCTAGTATTTTAAGAGGCAAGCTGTTCAGTAAGCAGAAGGGAGCTCTCAAATGCCTCAAGAAGTCTTTGGAGGAATTTAAGCCCTCTATATTCTGTTTACAAAGACTTCTCATTATGATGTGTAGTGATGTTCTTGCTTTTTAGATTTTTGAAAACATGAAAGCCAGCTATTTGATGCTTAAAATGCCTTTGCTTCCCAGAGTTTTCCTCCTATGAAGTTTCCTCCTTCTTGACATCATACTTATCTACAGTGACTAATGATACCACATACAATGGATTACAGTCTGGATTAAATGGATGCAGTAGAAAAAAAAAAAGCAGGCGAATTTTTGAGTCCAAATATCCAATTTTCTCCAACTAGCCAAAGAAAAGGAAAAATAGGAAACAAGACAAAAAAGAAAACCAGAAAATCTTTCTTCAAAAGATTCACTATGTTGTGTCAGTAGGACTGTGTCTCCTTGTGCATTGAGTGAAATTATCAGTAAGGTGAAAAGAAAATCCAATCCACTAGAGAAAAGCAAAATTTCAGAAGCTACCAGTACTCCTCTAGAAATTCACTTCACGCAGCAGAACCTTCATGGACAAACCACTTCTCTACATCCCTACCTAAGCTTGAGTATCTGGCCTAGCATGCATGTTTTATGTGAAAAATCTTCCATAGTATAGGTTATCACGTTTCAGAGCCATAAAGTATTTTTCATATTTGAGATATTTTAGATTTGCTGGTGGATCTTGGGATGTTATCTTCAGCTGTTCTTCTTTGTGTCTTGGATCTGAGCTCTGCTGAACACCATTGTCCTTCTGCACTGTGATTGGAGAACACCTTGTTATTTTCCTTTTATCTAAACCTTCTTTTTTTTTTTTTAAAAAAAAAAAAGGCAAGAATTTACCTGCAAATTGTGCTGGTTTGGTTCTGGCATGGTTTTGGTAGGGGGGGAGGGGCCCCAAGGGTGGCTCCTGTAAGAAGCTGCTAAAAAGTTCCCCAGGCTTGCGATTAACGTGAACAAGCTGATATCAGACCTGAGTGCAGAGAGAGCAATGAAGAAGAGCTGAAGAGGTGAGAGCAGTGCTGCAGTGGAGATCCCGAGGTTGGTGAGGAAGGAGGGGGAAGGAGGTGCCCAAGCTGAAGTTCCTCTGCAGCCTGCGGTGAGATGGCAGGCTGCCCCCCAGCCTTCAGGGAAGAACGTGGCAGAGCCTCCCCTTGAAGGCACCAGGAGGAGCCAATGTGGACCTGCAGCCGTGGACTTGGATTATGCAGCTGTGGAGGATCCCGTGCCAGGGGAGTGACTGTTCCTGAAGCAGCCCGTGACTCTCTGGGAAGCCCAGGCTGGAGCAGCTGCTCCTGAGGGACTGTATCTTGTGGGAAGGACTCATTAAAGAGAGGTTCGTGGAGGACTCTCTCCCATGGGAGGGATCCCATGGGTAGGACCCCATGGGGAAGCAGGACAGGACTGTAAGGAATCCTTCTTCCTGAGGAGGAAGGAGCAGCAGGAACCACCAGCCTGTGAACTGACTCTAAACCTCATCCCTTGTCCCCCTGTGCTGCTGGGGGGAAGGAGGGAGAGAAACTGGGAACAAAGTGATTTGGGCCCGGGAAGAAGGGAGGGGTGGGGTAACATATGCAAGCCCTGCTCTGTGTGTTGTCTGTGTCCTCTGTGTGTCTGATGAGTGTGAAATTAAATTATTTTTTTTTTCCCCAAGTTGAGTCTGTTTTGCCCGGGACCTTAATCGGTGAAGAACCCTCCTTGTCCTTTGTCCTGACCCACAAGCTTGTAGTTGGCCTTTGTCCTCCCCATCCCACACTGTGTGTGAGGGGGGGAGGTGAGTGAGCAGCCATGGGGCTGTTTCTTTGTTGTTGGTTAGGTCCAAACCACAACACAAGTGAAGAAGTACCAAAGTTTATCCTAGAATGGAAACCATCAGTGGCACATGACCTTCCCAGTTTCATTTACCTTCCTTAAGAACTGTTGTTTTTAGTAAAACATGTAAGTGAATGCATTAAGTGAAATCTGTTTTGCACTCTTTGTGTGTGGGGCAGGAAGAGTACTAAATGATGAAAAGCAGGTGTGAAATATGTTCTGCAAATACACTGGAGAGCTATTTTGAATTGCAAACAGCTTGGGAGGTCTATCAGCATTTCTTAGAAGAAAAAAAATATTTTCAGGTCTTGATAATTAAAGGAAATGGTTTGTTTTGCCAGTTTCTCCTGTGACATCAATTGTGAGAGATTTTTAAAGTCATAATTTCAGTCAGAAATTATTCTGAGGTCTTAAGAAAAAAACATGTTCTCTTGATGTTTTCATGTGAAGAGGAATGATACAGAATCATTCACAGGCCCTGGAAGTTGTCTGCTCTGAATGCAGAAGGATTTTAGGCTGGGTAAATGAACTTGCTTTTTTGTAAAATATTTGAATCTAGGATTGAGAATGAAAACAAACTTCTTGTTTGTTTTTAATGAAGGTTCACACAGAAAGCTAGGCTTCCTAGAGGCAAATTAAAATGATGAATACAGTTAGGTCCTACTCAGCTACTCATAAATAAAATTCAAACCCTGCAGTTTTTGAAAGACACTTAAATCAGACTTTTCCATCCATTTCCAGTTCTCCCTAATAGCAACAGTATTTCTGTGATTTCTAGCTTTGGCCAGTATTGAAATGGAAATAGAGGATCCCACAATAATAAATTATATAAGAACATGGATAAACATTTTCAGCTGACACTATTTAGTTATTCTGCTTGGCTATAGGTTTTTTCTGGGTGCTTAGGTGACTATTGGACCTTGAGGATGGGAAAGAAACCTTGTCTTGTCTCTCCCTTCACACTAGTCAAAGACAGAATGGCCAGAAGGAAGAAAACAAATGATTTCCTTCAGAATAAAGTGCATTTTGTTTTTCCATTGAATCATTTAGGATGAGTATACATTGTGTTGTAGAGGCACCTGGACTAGCTTTGGCTGACCCAGCTCTGGACTTGCTAATGGGTGACATTTGCTGAGGTTAGGGGAAGGTAATACACAGCAGGCTGCAAATGAGATCCTGATCCAAGAATGAGAAACACTAGTGGTTCCATCAGACACATGTTGAACAGAGGCCACTTGACTGAGGGGATTTTCCAAGAGAAATCAAAATCACAGCAAGCTTTGTTCTGACAAAGGCCTTTATTTCTGTGCAACAGGATCCATGGATATGGCTCTGCTAGTAGTTTGTATGGTACTTTTGTTGTTGTTATTATTATCATCATCTTAGTTACGTTATGAGCAAAAAGCCATGACACTCTAGAGAGGTGTGGGTATGAAATGTGATGTGAAGGTCGCAGGTGCTTCAGGATCAGTAAGCAAAAGCCATGGTGCAACATGGAGAATTGTTATTTAACACTGATGAAATTATTTTTAAAAGTTGGATAAAAAACAGGTACACAGAGGATGGCAAAAGGCTGCATTTAAAAATGAAACAAGACAGAAGAGAGTTTAGCAGTAGTACATAAACAAAATTTGCTGTTGGTATAAAGGCATTCTAGATACAGGGAAGAACTAAAGTAGCCAATGCTTTGTGAGTTCCCCAACATGACTTCCCCAATTATTTCCCAGGCACCATGGGAAATGAGATCAAGTGGAACAATACAGGGCATTTAAAAAATAGAAATTCATATTACAGGTCCCTATAAACTGTGAATGCATCAGCTGGAAATGGCAGAACTGTACAAAAACTTGCTGTATTAGTTGATTGTATGTCATGTATGACGATGATGGGGAAAATGGGGAGACAGTGAAGGAGAAAATGTGATCTTGGAACCTGTCAAGCAAAGTATTTCCAGTAGTGATGAAGTAGCTTGTGCCGGAGGTGATACTCCCTTGGCACCTCTGCACTCCATTGTGCAGTTCTGGTTACCTGTGCTCAAGATAGTTTTGAATGACCTGCTGTCTATAAAGAAGAGTCCCTGCTATTGGGACCATTACCTCCTGTTTGCGAAGAAGAAATTGAGAAAGCTTTGCTTGCGTAGTCTGCTTAAACAACCTGAGAGAGAATAGGAGCAAAACTGGTTTGAAATGTTGTATTTGGAGAGTATTATCCCTGTTACTCTGCCAGCAGGGAAGGGGCAGTGTGAGGGTTCAGCAACGTCCTTGGTGCATTTTGACTGCATCCTTTTACTAGTTACTTGGGTGAGGAATTAATTATTAATTACTAAATTTGCCAGTGACAAACCTGAGAGAAATTTGCATGCTGGTGACTGGAGAAACTATTTGAAAACCAGGAAATCCATGGAGCTGTGGGTTTATTTCCCATACCTGTCTCTGCCCTTCACATTTTATGATCATGATCTCCCTCTCACCTCCTGTGCCCTCCCTGTGAGGTGCCATTCCCCCTCACCACTTACTATTTCCCAGCTCTGCTCCACGCCGGGGCTGTTTCTTCCTTGTGTTCCCCAGCTCTGAGGTGGGCAAGAGTGACAAGGCTTCCCTTGAACTAGCCCAGGTGGAGTGGCCAGCTGTCAAGCCAGGCAAAATAAATGCCCAGTGAGCTCACATTGCAGCCTGGCCTTCTGCAGGGGCTGTAATTTCCATCTTTTCCTTCTATGTGGCCATCAATTTCCACACAACTTGAAAGAACTTAATACCTTTGCAGTTTTTCAACTAAATCAGATAGAGGCAAATGAGTTTCCAGAAAATTGAGGGAAATAAGAAAAAGTACCAAGTAAACAGATAAAGCCACTGCCTAAATGCAAATGTTTTGTTTTCTAAGGAATCAGGTGGAAAATAGGATGCAGTTCAATTTGCAGTAACTCTCCAAGTGAGATAGGAAATAATTGCCATATAGCAGCTCTTTAGAAAATGATATGGGAGCTGAAGTGGATCCTGACATAATTGTGATTCAAAAATTCAGACATCATATTAATGCCTATACAAAAAGGAATAAAATACTTCAAACTCCTCAGCATGGTAAGGTCTTAGTTGCAGTATTGTGTCTGTTCTTGGACACCAGAGCTCATAGTGATATGGGCCAACTGGAGACAGCCCAGAATGGCTAGATGTCTCAAAAGTGTGACTTAGGAAAAAAGAGTGAAATAATTTGTATAATTTAATCTATTAAAAAAAAAAAAGAAAAAAAAAAAAGAAGGAAGCATGCTGCTAACAGTCTTCAAAAGCTGCTTGTAAAATGAATTTTCCATTATGCAGATTGGACATTAAGACAAAAATACCTCCAAATAGAATCTGGAATAGGTCGCCTAAATATTCTTTGTATTCACTGTTCCTGAAGGCCTTAAGTTGCTAATAAGACAAGTATTTGTTAGGGGTGATATAGATGTCTACTGATGATCTAACCTTGGGGCAGAGAAATGGCTTACATGGCTTCTTGAATTTCTTTCAGTGTCATTATTCTAAAATTCCATGTTTGATCTCTGTGAATGCATAGAAGAATTATTCACATTATATTATCATATTATCCACATTATATTATTCACAAAAGGAACAATATTGACAAAAAAAGCCTGTGTATTCTGGCTATACATCAATTATTCTGGAAATTAGAAGAAAGCATCTAACCACCCAGGGACAGTTTTCCGTATGAAATGCAAATCTAACTGGCTTCAAGAAGGAATATGATCAGTTTAAGAAGGTATGTTGCATGTTTTCTTCTGATTCCAGCGAACTTGGCTCAAAGATATAGAAAGACCCTTCTGGTAATCTTGCATATGCATGATCTTTGCTTCTCAAAAGAAGGTGACTGAATGCTTTAAGCACACAGGAGTCCTGCTATGGCGTTCAGCTTGTGAATAAGGCAAATGAATCTGACTCTCAGTGATGTGCCAACTCACATCTCCTTTTAATGTGCTTCTTGGTACGTTCTTTTCCAAAGCCTTATTTCATCAGCTTTTACCGTCTTCTATATTCCAATTCACTGTCTAGGGTTTTTATAATCATTGCAAGGACAGTGAAGCATCACGAACACTGGATGGTGGCATTGCAGAATGAATCAGGCATGCCAAACGAGCAGCTTCTATTTATACACACAGATACCCCAGTAATCAAGCTAAAGCTTTGCAGAGTAAAATGTGTTGTAAAGTACTTTATATCTAATTTGCTTTTGGAAAAAGAGCTTTAAGTACCATGTAGGCTCACCTGGTATTTCAGCTTTTCTCTTAAGTAAAAAGATGAATGATTCTGAAAGAAAAATGCAGTATAACTTGTGGCATATGTTCTCATGGATTAACCCTTGATTACTTAGCTTTAAGAATACAGACTGTGCAACAAACACCATAGAGTAGACAGAGATTTTAAAAGGGATTTAATCCTGCAGGAAGGAAAGGCAGAAGTATATTTGTTGCAAGATTCCTTTTTTTTTTTTTTTTTTAATTGAGGTGGTTGTTTTACTAGAGTTCTGCAAGGGTGAGAAGCAATATGAGTTCTTAGGTGTTCAGATAGATGACTTCTTCTCTGTGGCCTCATCTGAGTTTAGGAGGTAGCAAGATACCTGTAAATTAGGGGCAGCCAATGTGTACAGCTGTTCTTTCAATGAGTCTCTGTGGTGTGATAAAAATGTTTTTTACAATTTTTTTAGTAAAAAAAAAAAGTGCAGGAGTCCCTTTCTGTGGAACTAGACTCACAGCTGGCAACATCTGCTAGATTTTTCTTTATATCATCTGTTTAGCACTTTTGAATAAACTTTGAGGTTCTTCAGGTTGGTCCTTTAGAGCTGGATATAGCAGAGGCACCTGTTGACACAGATAGAAGATTTTATTCTCTCAAATTCAGCTTCCCAGCTGACTCCTAGAAAACCAGTCCTCTCTGACACAAGATCCAAGAAGAGCTGGTTCAGGCTGACCTCCATTCATACTGCCAGAAGGCTGTATGGACCTGCCCATACCAGATCTGGCCACCTCTGCTGGAGAACAACATCCTCCAGCACTGTCCCAGAGCTTTGGCTGTCATGACCCAGGACTCTCACATGTCCCTCTGCAGTGCACCTCTCCTAATGGCATGCTATGAAAATGCCAGTCTGGAGGGTGTGTTGTCCTGCCCTCCTGTTACCTGAGATACTTTGAGATGAAAACAAGGCAGGCCCAGACCACTCTTACTTGTAGCATGATAGGGGCATCACTGTGACCTGGTGGTGAGACCCAGGGTGAAGAGTGGCTCTGGATAGATGTAGCCCATCAGCTTTTTGGGGGCTGAGGACTGAGCAGGGTAGACACAGCCCCTTTACACCACTTGGCCTGCTCTTCGTATCAGTGGATTGGTACAAATACCCCTGCATGGTACAGTCAGGAGCTGTCTGAATGTTCAGAGCTCTGATTTTTTGCCACAGGTATCCACAAAAGCATTTATGCTGGCTTTAGGCTTTTATGTCTTTTTATAGATCCAGTTTAGTTCTGATTTGCTTAAACTTCCCTGAAATGTAATGCTTGCACATTTGGAAACCAGTCGTGTGCCTGTCAGTGAATAAGTAGACATCAAATGCACCAAGTGGTTTAGGATGCTGCTCAGAGGCACTAGATGGCACCTTTTGTTTGCTGCGTGCATGGAACCAGAAATAAGGCTTTTCTGGTGAAAGCTGACAATTGTTTTTGAAGCAACTGGTGCATCCATATGGATCCTTGCTGACGAAGGAGACAAAAATATCCTGGTGCTCCATATCTAGAAGAATGGGGAGGCCAGAGCACCTATTAGCTACCTGTTTTCTTCTTTTTATATCTTCTCTGTGCTGTGGCTAGTGGAGCATTGAAACACCCTGTTTAGATAAAGAATAGGCTGGGAATGGTTGTGTTTATGATGTATTTTAAGGAAACGGTTTTGGGGGAAGTGGGACATGATGCAGGCACCTAGGGTGGGGTTTAGGCCAACAAAGTATAACATACCACAGCATGAAAGTACAGTGTATGGACATGAGAGGCTGTAGTACTGTTCAGATGCCTCATCACAGGTGTCTGGTGTCATTCAGAGTGCCATAAAGGATCCCACATGAAGTCTAGCCATTGCTCTCAAAGGCATGGGTTCTATCTCCTCAGCCTCTGGGTCTGTGTCTGGGTTGCATCTGCACTAGGCTGCACCAAGCTCCTGTCACAGGTGATAGAGACTTGGTGAATCATGGCAGGGGAGCTGCTCACCTTATGTGAGCAGAGATGCTCATCAGCCCAAACTCTCTTCACCCTCTATTGTCCGTACTGGCTAGATCACTGTTGGTGGGGCACTCAAGCCCCAGGTAGGCGCCTGAATTCGGCTGGCTGCAAAAGGAGGTAAACCCCCCACCTAATGAACAAGTGTGCTCTCTATTTGTCTCCTGCTGATCTTAGGCTCATGTAAATCGGTGACCTCATGTGTTAAGCAGAGAGTAGGAGACATATAGCAACCTGACTCCAGCAAGGGATCATGAGGAACCAGCCAGTGATCACCAGTGCTGTTTGACAGCGACGTGAATGAACATGATTGTAACACTGCAATGGCATCTTTGGCAGGAAGAAATCTGGTCCAAGAGAAAGCATTTTTTTCCTAATTCAGTGCCGAGAAAACTCTGACTGTTCTCCCTAACAAGTTTTTACAGGCATGTACTTTTTAGAAAGAATTTTACTAAATAGTTCCAGAAAAATCTGCCCTAAGCTAGTAGTGCAATTTCTGCTCTGTGTTTATCATGGTGCAACCCTCATTCTCATCTTCCATAAGCAGGGGAATTATGGCTGTGCTGTTTTGTCAGACTCCTCAGGCACAGACCACTAGGGCTCCCTAAATCCAGTGCTCCAACATCAAAAGCAATCATCTGGTTGATGTTTAATCCATAAGGATCTGTAGAATCCCCGTTACCCACAAAGCAGATACCACAAGCCATGAAACATCTTCTTTGGCCATTTCTAATGAGCCTTTAGTACAGAAGCTGATGTACTAGAAATCCAATAAAAGGCAACAGAAAAGAGCAAGGAAAGATCTAGGTCTAGAGCCAGTGATTTGGACTGCTACAATGGGAGCTGATTTGTAAAGAATAAAGGCCCAGAGAATGCTCTGGACGGGGGTTACAGAGAAGAGCAGACTCTCTACACCACTGGTGCTGCCATTTTGACCTGGGAGGAAATTCCTTCCTACCCCTGCATCTGGTGATCTGTTCAAGCCGGAACCAGTCATCAAGAGACATATACCAGCTTGCTAGAGGTTTTCAGTGCTGTCAATGTACTCTGCCTGTCATCCTATTTATGAAGCTAGACCATGTCTCCTCTTGTTAAGGAAGGAGGAAAAAATCTAATAAGTCAAGTTATACATCTCCCCGCCTACTGCAAGCAAGTAGTAGAAACCCTGAAACAAGGATCTAATTAAAAACAGTGTAAAAATCATGCAAATTTACCCTGTCAAAAAATAGCCGTTTAGTGTCCTTTTAGAGCCTTTGCAATTCCTGTATTCACTCCTACAGTCTCCATCTGACATGCATTAAATCTAAATAAAAGAAATCTACTGCATTACCTTTATCGAAGAAGCTGGTTATTTTTTCAGGAAAAAAAAAAAAGTTATATGATTAAAGTTATGCAATTAAAAAAAAAGTTAGGTGTTTCCTCATTAGGAGAGAGATTCAGACATCTCCACATAGTTGCCCACAGTATATATGTGTCTACATGTGAACTAGGACTGTAACTTCCTATTATAGTCAGTCAAGATGGAGGGCTGGATTCAGCTGCCTGTGTGTAGGCTTCTGATGGCATTTGGGATGTCCTTTGGTATCTGAGATGTCTGATTTGGGCCAACAGCACAGGATCTGTGTCCTTCCAGAAAACAGCATTTGGCAGACATTCAGGATACCCTAAATGGCACTAGGTGCCTATCTTTAGACAGCTCAGTCAAGCTCTTAGTTACTGGAAGGGTAGCCAGAGAGCTATTCAGCTCACCCTAATCTTAGTCATATTGCCTTAGCTTAATAGCTCTCCAGACTCCACTGGCTATACTGATGAGTATAACAGGCCTGTAGACACCCAGCCCACACGTAGGTGCCTACAGGTGGACACCATTTGTTGCATCAGACCATAAGGATGTGTAGAGACTGGAGGTGCTCTTGGCCAGAGGGGAAAGACCTGCCTTCCCATTCCTTCACTGTGGTTAGTGCACAGGCTCATCTGTGATCCATCAGTAGAATTTAAGGAGAAAATAGTCCTGTCCATGACCTATTGTAGGTCTGAGCCATATGCTAATGATTTCAGTGAGTATCATTGCAACATGAATGCGACTGGTGGGATTTCTCAAGCCACATGACTTGCATTTGTAAAACCCAGTGAGACAGATGTAAATGCTTAATAGCTGTTTGCTTCAGTGAAGCAGGAGTCCAGACATCCTCTGTTGCAGATAGGACTTGAAATCTACTGTTATGCACAGAAGATGTGGAACAAGTGACACTTCAATCACTGCATTTTGGATTGTAACTTTGATTATATACAGGAACAAAATTATTCCCTTAGTGCCTTGTGATCCTGTCTCACTTCACAGAACCTTTAAATCTCTCTGTTCACACATCTATACATCACATTTTCTGCTTTTTCTATCTTTTAATCTTTTGCTACCTATTTTAGTATGTACAAACAGAGAACATGGAGCAAAATGTGCTGCTGCATAGAGAAGTGAATATGCAGAGGGCTTGCACCAGGGCTCTTGTTGTTCCCTTCTGTTAAAAAAGGAAATCAAGGTCACTATCTCCAGAGACCCAGAAACCCCCTATTATGGTTTGGTAGCTGAGAGGAAACAGCTGAAGGCAGAAGACCACGCTCAAGGAATGTATCTCCTGATGCAGCCCAGCTTAACCAGTGGTTTCAGTGCAGGGAAGCGTGTATGTGATGGGAGCAGTGGGAGGGGAGACCTGCACATGGGACACGGGGCTATTTTGCTACGGGCAAGCTGAAATGGCTTGGCTTTCACCCTGCACATCTTCACAGAGACCTCTGAACTCTTTGGACTAACCTGTGTGTGGCCTTCTGGACCTCTTCCAATCTAAGTCAAATGCTGCCATGCTGAGGGAAGCCTGCTGCCTGTTTGGGGCTTATGGAGTCTGCATATCCACTTTGGTGGGTGTCCAGTCTGAGAGATGGAGACCTGGGGATTGCTGCAGGACATTTGCACAGTGAAGGTGGGATGAGTGGGATGTCATCTCCAGCCAGATGAGTTGCCGTATCTTACACACCTGTTTCCCTTTTCTTTGGTAAAGAGAAGCAAAAAGGCTTTTTTAGGCTACTACTAAATAGTAGTGGAGAATTCACACCGGAGGAGGAAGACAATGGATGAGAATGTATCTGCAGTGCTCAGCCTGCCATTTGGGTTCTGGGAGCCTTGTCATCACCCTGCTTTCAATGGTGATGCTTCCCTTCAGCTTCTTGTTTCTCTCCTTGTTTCCTACTTTGCATTTTTTATTGAAACTATGTTTCAGCTGTATACCTGTGTGAGGGACTAAAATCTGTGTGTCGAGTATATGATAAGTAAGCATAATTGGGTTGCATTGCAGCTGACTATTTTAAGAATTTGATTAATCAACTTCCAGACAGTAAATGAACCCAGCAAAGAGTGCCAGAATAATATCTTGGTGAGATATCAAAGGCTGGCCTGGAATTGCCTCTTCCTAGTACTCTCAGGCTTCCTGTTGAAAATTATAACAGCTTTTGTAATCATGTCTCATAGAAAAAGAAGTATTAAGAAAAAGATATTAAAAAAAAGATATTAAGGGAAGAAGGCAACTCACCAGGTTCTGCAATGGGAAATAATGTTTAATCTATTAATATTTTTTCAATCTGTCAGTAACGCCATGTACAAATTTAAAACACTGAAAAAAAAAGAAAAAAGTAAAAGAAAAAATAATTTATTTTAATTTTCAAAAAGTGAGTGAAAAGATTCCTTAGAAGAAGGTGTAAAAACATCACTTGTTTCTGTTCAGAGGAGTGATGTACTATTTTGTGAGCAAAAGCCAAATAATAAGGAATAAAGAATCAGATGAATCCATTTCCAACAAAGCAAAAGATTAAAAGTAGAGTATTCAAGTACTGATTTCTTGAATAATATTCTAGGATTCTGTCATGAGTGGGGAAGGTCAGCTGGAGCTCCAGAGAACTGAACCAAGGTGAACAAAATGACAGGTGGAGCTTAGTCTCAACAAACGCAAAATAATATTAACTGGAGAGGAAAACATCATTTACTCATTAACCTTACACAGCTCTGCCTGTGTCAGGTTAGGAAAGGAACTTGGATGTGGTGGTGAACAGCTGTGTATAGCCACAGTCCAAAGCACAGAACAATTTCACAGGTGGTAAAGGTGGTCAGTGGTGTGACTCCATGGGGAAGACCTGCAGGACTGATGCTCGTGCTCTCAGGTGACAATGCAGATCTGTGTCAGCTCCAGAACAGGGTGATGGGAATGACTGGGAGTGTGTGAAAATATTCAGCAGAAGCCATGTTATAAAAGATTGAGATAATTTTTCTTTGAAGCAAGGAGAAGTGAGACGTTGGTAGCAACATACAAAACAGCAGATGATCTGGAGAAGTGAGCATGGGAACACAAGGATAAGGGAAAAGCAGTGGTTTAGACAAGGGCATACACAGTTCATTGGAATTGTTTCACTTCTGGTTTGAATAATACAGTGTGTATCTTGTTTTCACTGCCCCAGCCTGGGACATCAAACATCTGGGCTTACTCACTTTTTCATTTCTTGTTACATTATCGGAGGACAGTCACTGAGTCTCACAGTGAGAAAATTACAAAGTGAGAGAAGGGAATCTTGTTGCCACAGAAAAAATAATTAGACCGTAAAAATCATTAACCCAGAGTTGCGTTTACCATTAATATTCTATCAACTGTTGATTGTGTGACTAAACTGCAAAATAAAAGGGTAGCTGTAACCATTACCCAACAATATAAACAAGGTCATCATTGCTGTGAAAGAAAACATGAGAAGGACAAAAATGTTCCAAGAGGTGCTTTCATCTGTAAGGGATAAAACAGGATGGGTTTTTAGACCTAAATTATTGCATAGTTTTTCTTAGTTTTCTGATACAAACATTATTTAAAAATTAGTATCTTTCAAAAATATATGTGCAGAGACACACATTCCAAAGATTCAGAAGCTGCTTGTGCACACTTAATTTGAACTCACCTTAATATATTTTGGAAATAGCAGCCTTTTTGCTTGGTATGAACATGCCTGCCGAGTACATCCACATGAAATACCTGCTTTCTGCTATCCAGTAGTCTCCATTCAACTTTCTTCATTGTTGTCATGGCAATAAGACTGTTTTGACACTGCCATTAATGAACTCTGAGGGTGAGAAAGGTCCTTCCCCAACAAAGAGTGACACCACCACAAAACAAATTAAATTGCTCTGACAACATATCTATTGAGAGTGAGTTCACATGTCACCGAAGCTTTTAGGATCTTATTGATGACTCTGAAGCTGCCAAAAGTCATAAAGAACTGCTGTTGTAACAGGTTTATGTTTATAGACAGTATTTGCCTACACTGTTTGATCATCCTAATGCTGATAGATTCTGTCATTTTACCTTGGCGGTTGCATTCACTATTACTCCTCTGTCAGTGAATTAATGAAGGTGTGTGTGTCAGTAATCATTTCTTATCTCCAAAATGGTATAATGTATATGCCATAAACATATAACTAGGTGACAACTGATTACACTGCAGTTGACAGGAGTAGTTGTGGATCCCCGAACAGACAAAGGCCACCACATGCTTCTGGATGACAAAAGTTGAAATAAAGGTGGCCCAAACCACATGTGTAGAGGGCCTTTTACAGTCATTTTACTACTTGTTCAAAAAAAGAGACCTACCACCCACCTGCAGAACTTATAAAAGATACTGAGAAGACTTATTTTAAATACCATACAGTAATATGCACAGTGCTTTACACCAGAAGATCACTCCTCTGCTGCTAGTGGTTCACTGATTGAGCAGGAAGCTGGAGACACTGTCTCTAAACCTGTAGCACTGTCAGCTCAGAGCTTCTCAGCTACATAGAAATAAGTGGATTTTATTTCCCCTGAATTAAGGGGGAAATCAGTCTGTAGCTTTATTATTTCAGGAAAAGGGAGGGAATGAGGTGAGCTGTAACAGACAATGTGACTTGCCACAGTCACTCCTGGCAATGCCATGGTGGGTGATGGAGGTGATGGGTGCTGTAGGTTTGGATGAATCATTGAATCATACAATGGATTAGGTTGGAAGGGACATTCAAACTCATCTAGTTCCAACTTTCCTGCTGTGGACAGGGACACCTCCTACTGGACCAGACTGCTCAAAGCCCCATCCAACCTGGCGTTGAACACCTCCAGGGAGGGGGCAGCCACAACTGCCCTAAGCAACCTGTTCCAGTGTCTCACCAGTGAAGAATTTCTTCCTAACATATAGTAAACATCTACCCTTCTTCTGTTTGGAAGTGTTCCCCCTTGTCCCATCATCACATGTTCTTGTAAAAAGTCTCTTCCCAGCTTTTCTTCAGGCCCCTTCAGGTACTGGAAGGCTGCCATAAGGTGTAAACCCATTTGGAGTCCTCACTGTTCTTCTGATATGAACCAGCTCAGCCAGCTATGCCAAGGGTTGTCAAAGAAGAGTCAGCTGTGTAGGTGTCCTACTGTTTCACCCTTCTTCAGCCATATTGTGCAGAGCCTCCAAAAGTTTCCGTGTTCTGCCTTAAAGTAGCTTCATGGTATTGTGACTGCTGCTAAAAAAAAAATTAGATTCAAGGTGTTTGTAATCAAGAGCAAGCCATCCAGCTTTCCTGAGCTACACTCAGCTTAGCTAAAAATCTGGATAGAAGGCAATGCTGCACTGATGACTAGATACTGCACCTGAAAATTCATTTTTTTTAGAAGTATCTAATGCAGTGGGCCTTATGTGGGCTTTTGGATGGATCTCAAAGGGATTTAAATACACTTCAGTGCATTTCTGTAACTTTATCTTTACAAGAAAGTTGTAGATAAAGTAGATATGGTATCCAACTAAATAATATGGTTGCAGACATCAAGAATAAATTCTCATTGTTAAAGAAATATCATGACTCATAACCAGAGTTGCTTTTCATTATTTGTTTAAGGGCTAGAGAACACAAAAAATATATTCATGACACTCTTCAAATTCATGTTGCTTATTCCTTTTATTTTTGATTGAACACATCAACGTCAGAAAAACTATACTAATCTTTTTCACTGGAACTGATCTACCCTCACTCTTTTTGTGTGTCTGACACTGCTGGTAACCCTAATTTCAAAAAATAAACACATTATCAACACACACAGGAGGAAGCATCTGAAAACTCATCCTTGTCTTTATATTTGGTCTTCCAGTCAAATTGCTTTACTTATACAGAGACTCAGTCATTTTATCATCCTTGCAGGAACTGGTATAATGCTCTGCCATGTGCTTCTTATATAAGTAAGGTTCCTTGTCATAACTTTGTTCCGCCCTGAGAGAAAGTGGTGAAATTCAGCATGAAAAATGGTGAAAGAAGACAAAACACATCCTGTAGTTCTGGTAGCAAAATGTGTTTTGGGTCCATTATATCAGCAGCCCACCTTTATGCTAATTTGCTGTTTCTTTGGCATTTGGAAAAGAATTTGAACTGAAAAGTAAATAGTAAATCCATTAACTGTTTTCTGTTTCCTTCATGGAGACTATATTTGATCTTTGTAACTGGAGTGGCTTTTTATAGACCAAATTTATACTTCTGAATTTAAAAGTAGAAGAATGGAGAAAAAAACTAAAAAGAAAGATCATACAAGAAAACATGAAGTTGTTTCTTGAAGCTGCAAATATTATACAAGCTTATATTTTAACAGAAAGATGAAAAAAAAATATCAAATGAGACAGGGTGCTCCATGTATTACCTATCATCAGGACTTCAGCAGTGAAGGTTCAGGTGAGCAGATAACAGAAGTCAACAACCCTAAAGGATTTGGGTCTGCTGGAGATAACAAGCTGGACATTAGGTGATAATGTGCTGATGCTAACGGGTGAATATCCTACCCAAATATCTAAACAAGAGCATAGACTGCAAGATATGTGAAATAATCCTCTCCTTAGGACTGGAGGTAGGACCTCAGAGGTGCCCAGCTTTTGGGATATACAGAGTATCAAGGGACTATAACACATCTAGAAGCATGATGGTGTCAAAGACCAGTAGGCAGTGCAGAGGAGAGGAATGGGCATGTTCAGGGTTACAGAAAACAAGAAATGGTCTCATGTAGACTCATTGGTCTCATCCAGAGCCAAAAACATTATGGGGATATGTGATGGACCCTCGAGCTATCTTAAAGGATGCGGCATAAAGAGGAAGGGACCCACAATTTAGGGCAGGTTTGGAGCATGCCTTCTCCCTAGAGGTGAAGGAGCCAAGGAAAAAGCCCCCGTGGCCTACAGACTGCTTTACCTGAGAGAATTTCTTTGTTTTCTGTCATATAAACTTCTGGGCATATGCATTTTGGAATGTGTCTAAGAAAGCAACAGCAGAGGACTCATTTTGCTGGGTCCTGGCAATGGCTGTCCCCAGGCCCAACAGGAGAACAGTGATACACTGCTTGGTCTTTCAAGGTAAATCTGTCATGCCTATGCCCACTTCATCCTCCTGCACAACCCATCACAGATAGCTGTGTTCTTGACTCAAGTCTTCCCAATCTTGACAGCAACTTAGAAGTCCCAGGATCTTTGAAATAATGCATTTGGGTTCCTTACTTTTTGGTTTTCAGCTGTAATGGGCAATGTTGGTACTGTGAACTCAGGGCACGTAAACTCAGTGCAGACGTGTGCACACATAGATACCAATTTTTCCAGCTTTTATCTATCATCACAAGAAAATTATGTAGTCTTTATTTTTTTTTTTTTTTTAAAGGTAATCAGGAGTCACCTGTCTCTGATGACCTCAAATCTCCAGTTTCATGACTTGAAAATTCCGTACCTGACATCCCTAGGTGCTGTCTCCTGCATGCTTCATTTAAGGAGTTCCCCCACTGACTTCAATCTGAATGGTTCCAGCCCTCAACTCAGCAAATAGGACACTCATGAGCCCAAGTTCTTTCTTGTTCAGTAAAAGTCTCACCCTACACTAAGCTACATCCTCTGCTTGAGAGCTTTGTTGAATACGAAGAAATTTTGGAAGTGACACCTTTTCAGAAACAGCCTCCTGGCTACAGAGAAACAAATTGCTTTGTGTGTTGGCTGTATTTTTGTCTTTCTCATTTAAACCTCAGTTTATTTCTTTGTCTGCCCTTAGGCTTGAGATTTTCAGAGTAGAGATCAGCTTTGATGGAAGGGGCTTTGCACAGATCTACTAAAGGTGCACAACAGTGCAAGAGCAGTAATAGCTTTAACTAAAGGCAATGAAAGGACTTTTATCCTGCTTTAAAAACATGTCTTAGAAATAGAAAAGAAAGAGAGATTGACCAATTAATCAGAAAGGGCAAATCATTAATCATATATTTTAAATTGTTTGAGTACTGTAACAAAAAAAAACAAACCTTGTCTTGAATAAGAAAATTTGAGTGTGTGCAATTAGGAAGTAATGCAAATCTCCTAAGTAAAAACCTAGGTTGAAAGAAGCAGGTATGATATGAGTCAGAAAGATTTAATTTATGCAAATCAGCAAGACCAGATTATAGCATCCTAAATTGTAGATGGAAGTACTTAGTGAGTTTACTGAATCCCTAAATTATTTCTGAGCCATTCTGGTAAGTTGGGAAGGTAATGAGCACTGGGCAAGAATGTGGGAATTGTTTGCATTCATGTGTATCTGTGAGATGGAGGCTGTTGTGCTCTTGGTAGTCAGGCAGGTAGTTGATGTGCTTCTTTCTCTGAAGTTTATCTTCTTGAAATGGTGTCTTATTTTTCTGTAGACAGGGATAAAGTCAATGGGAGACACTGAGGCAGGAACTCTTTAAGAAGAGTGCCTGAAGCTCTCAAAACCTGAACTTTGAGGAGACATGAGGAAGTTGGTTATAGCCATGACCCTACGGGGCTGCAGAGGTGCTGGTGCATGCAGAATGAAGGGTTTGCTGGCACAGCTGGGCCACCAAGAGAGGTGAAACACCCCTTTGAAGCTCCTTCCCCAAATCAACATCTTAAATCCCACAGAAATGCCAACAGAAGGTTGGCTGTGTCAGTTTGTGATACAGGGCACAGGCTTCGAAAGCTGGAGGCGACACATGTGACAGGTCATGGGCACGATCTGCTTTTAAACAAAACTTCAGGTGGTAATTTTTAAGGGCAGAAGGACTTGGGGGATTCCAGTTGCCTTGATAAAACTCTTCTACAGACAGGACAGTACAAAAGAAGGCGAAACTCTTCTCTCTTCTGCAACATGGCTGTCAATGTCCCTTTATTTTGGCTGGGATGTTGTTCTTTATCACCAGAGTCTGTGCTCATGGAAGCTGACTCTGTAATGATATGTTTGTGATTCATCATACAAGTGATGGTGACTATATGCCATTTTTCATGTCATCAGGAGATTAAACACAATCCACTTAATGCACACAAGAAACTCCACCATAAAATTGTATTTGTGATTGTTGCTGATGACAAATGCTGGATTCTAGTGTCAGACAAATCCAAGGGCTCCTTCGAGACCTGCCTGTTCCCTTGAATTACCCAATTAGTTATCATTTTGCCTACAATAAGCAGTTCACGAAAGTAAGCCTCAGACAGGTATTACTGTCCATGTTAAATAAATTACTCTTCCCCTTCTGTACCTCACTGTGGCATCAAAATAAAGCTGCATGTGCCTCTTTTCAGAGTCTTTCTAAACTCTATTAGGGTGAAAGTTCCTAAAATCAAGGGGAAAGTTGGAAATGCAGGTGCCAAACGCAGCAAAATGGACCAGCAGTGTCTGAGTGCCATGTTCATTCTGGTATTGATTGGTGTCAAAGGACTGGAGCCCTCAGGAAGATTTGTTGTTCTTTGGGATTATACAAGGTTTGTTTTTTTTTTCTGAAATATTGGCTTTTTCCCCTCCCTGATATTTACAGGATTACTACGTGAATTTGGGTCCATTGCAATACAAATAAGTTTTGGGGTAGGTCTGTTAGGATATGTAGTGGTTCTTGGGGTTTGACATGGAGCCCAAGTGGGACAGACCTTCCTTATCTGCTGCTCCTCTGACACTGAAGAAGTAGTAGTTATTTCCAAATTTCATACAGATGCTCAGTCTAAATAGAGGACCTGACTTCCCTACCATATTAGAGTTGGTCTGAAGGAAGATATTTAACCCAAGAGGGGAGCAGACCAAAAATCTTTTGGGAAAAAGTGGGACTTTTTTGCTCTTATTAAAATGGAACTTGCTGTGGAAGGTTTGGAAGACTCAGCTGCAACTTTTCAACGTGAGCTGACTGATTAAATACCAGATAGTATCTAATAAATTTGTTTCCTGTCAAAGAAAATGCATCTTTACCCAGAACTCTTAATGCTATAGACAAGTCAAAAACCAAACCAAAACAACAAGCAGCAGAAGAGCAGAGCATACCCCACATTCAGCAGTGTATACAAGGCTTGGAAAAGCCAAAAATAAATATCTGAGCCATGCTGTCTCTTACCTTGGTTTCTGATGGAGAAGAATTTACTTCTCAGAGGAGCACGTGGCAGAGGGAGATGTTCTCTGGCTCAGCTCCTGCTATCTTTTCTCTGAGCATGAGGAAGAGTTTCAATGAACTCCTGGAAGGCTTTTGGGACAAAAGTACCTGATTACCCCTTCCTGCTTTTGAGCCAACAAGCACTGAGCTACAGTGGTCCTGCAAACAGTGATTTGGATTCAGAAAATAATGTGATTTACAAAGCAAGCTTTCTCTGGACTGTGTTTCTTGGGAAAATGTAAACAAGGCTTTGCTTATTCTGTTTCTGGCTACTCGATCCCAGGAAAGGGAAGGGGCTTTTTCCTGATGTGCACTAAGAGACATCTAGGAGTCAGACAGCTCAATCCACCAGCTAATGATCTTCTGTTTCCAACAAGGATGAACAGACTGTGTTAAATGGGAAATCAGACCAGATTACTATGATCAGACTGTTCTTCACTTCCTTGTTCTTTTTACTAATAATTTTGAATGAATGAGATTGTATATGATTTGTATATTCATTTGCTCATCAGAAATCATTTAAGCCAAGGCTTTTAATCTATCTGTTGTTGGTTTATTTTTTAATGAAAGCAAATCCAACATAGAAATTAATATTTTGCATTTCAGAATCCCGCTGCAGTCCACCCCCTTTGATTTATTAAAAATCTATCTAATCCTGATATTTGTAAATTCCCTTTTTTTTCCCCTTCACATCTTTGGACAAAGCTAATTGGGCCTTTTTTAGCTGTCTGCACCCTGGTATACTTATAACTGCCGCTGCACATTCCAGACGTGTTGCTTTCCCCTCCCCCTCCATTTCTACTACATCTTTTCCCTTTAAGCTTGCAGTGAAAGGTAACCTCTGGGTAGCTACCTGCACTGCACATTAACGAATTTTTGCCCTTTCGTAGGGTTACTCTAGGGCCAAGCTTGAGTGTGGCTCCTCATTTAAAAACCCCTATTTTACATTCTCATTCTGTTCTTCTCTATCGCTCGGAGTGTTTAGTTGCAAGGAGGCTTTTGTTCGAGCCTGGGCAGCTGCCTCCTGGCAGAGGGAGTTTTGAGCGGCTGACCTGCCTGTTCTCGTTGCTTGGTTAAAAACCTCCATTTTCCTATGGGTGGAACCACAGGGAAAACAACTTTGGCTCCAAAAGCATCCTCAAAGAGTTCAGGATTGTTCTTCACCTGGGTCTAAACACACCGCAAAACAACAACGGAAAAGCTTTCTCAGATGTGAATCCTGTGCTGCTCCGTATCCAGGCACAGCCAGTGTATTGTTCTCGCTCAAACAAAACACACTGACAGTGCACTCACTGGGTGCAATTGGTGCGACTCTGGAGAGAGGAATCTTCCCCTGGGCCCTGAGGAGGAGGGGACCCTCCCAGCCATCTCAGCTGTGAGCCTCCCCCAGCCCTGGGCCCTGGGATGCCCTCTGCCAGGTGGTCCTGGGACCGTGACAAGGCAGCAGATCTGCCCAGGGAGCATTTTTGAAACAAAATTTATCATTTTGATTTTTGATTTTGCTCTGAGGGTTTAAGCAGCAGCACATTTTTGTGTGAATGGCAGTGTACTAGAAACTCTCTGTTGAAGCTGGGGGTGCTGACTGCTGCAGTGCTCACCTTGCTTCCTGATCAGGTCCACAGTGCTTTTCCTCTCTGAACCTTCTTTTTTTCCACCTCTGAACCTCTGAACCTGCAGCAAATGGGAGGTGATGTCTGCTGTAAGCTTCCCTTCCTTGAGGCACCTCAGAAAGCCAGGTAATGATTTTCCTAACATTAGACCAGTGGGAAGATATTGCCACCAGTAGGTATCTCAAAATGGTATCCAACAGCTCAGAAGAGATAAAAGAGCATCACTGTAGTGCAATAAGAAAACCCACCTTGTCTTTTGTAGTTATATTGTGTGCGTGCCTGGTTTCCTTGGAGCCCAGAAATCTGATGTTAAAAAGACGTCACATAGGCATGTGTGTGCTCCTGCTTCAATCCACTTACTCACATCAGAAAGAAAATGTGTTTTGGAAAGATTTATTCTCATTAAGAGAAATAAGTTTTATCAGGGGAAAAAATTGTGTTTGGCAGCCTGCAACATTTGATTGCTGTAATGGTAGAGACAGCAGTAATCTATTTTTTTTGCCTTGCTGGTAAATGGAAGTATCCAGCAAAGATAAAAGGTAACCAGCTGGGATAACTATCCTCTAATTAGTACTGCAGATTTTTTTGAAATTTAGAAATAATGTGATGTAGCCTCTTAAATTTGTCATAAATAAAACCAAATAGGAACAAGCAAAGTACTCAACATATAAACCTCAGCACCTAATCGGAGAGGGCTGATCACCCATTTGTTGCACAATACTGTTAGTTTTCCTTGTGTTGGGAAGAGAAACAGCTTGTTCTGAGAGCCAGCATTCACAAAAAAACAATCTAGTCTTGAGCTTCTTACTCACATCAGGTGTTCCTGAACTCATCAGTCAAGGGTACATGGCCAGAAGAGTCACAGAGTGCAGAGGTACCAAAGATAATTATCACTTCTGTAACCCAAGGTCTGGTAACAGACTATGTATAGAAAGATGGAGAACCAACAGCCCTGGTTGATTCTCCCAAATGTTGCTTAATTCTGAAAAGTTTTCCTTAGGAACTACACACTATGAAGTATGAAGGAGAAGAAAAATCCCACAGGGGGAGATTATAAGAAAAAATGAAGCAGTTAAACTCAACTGTGGCCTGAAAACTGTGGCAGCTCAGGAGTTGTGCACAAGCAGATCAGATGCCTCTGCCTTGGGGGAGCAAGGTCCAGCAGTGTGTCAGCGACAGCTCCAATGGTCTGATTTCAATGCCTGTGAGAGCCCACCCCAGCTATTGCTGCTAATAAATCACAGTCACCTCAGTCCATGTCGTTTGTGAGCTGTTGCCAATATTTTGTTAGCAAATGCCTACAACTTTCCCAATGCAATCAGCTGGTGACAAAAGCTGAGAGCCCAAGGGTAACTGTTCCCAGAGGAGGGACACAGACCAATGTGGACAGTTTTTGCACTGTGATCAAGCAGCTTGGCTGGGCACACATGCTTAAACATCTGGGAAATCTAACAGTCATATTACTGAAATCACCTGGATGAGCAGGGATGCAAGGAGGGCCAGGGTTTCAGAAAGGCCTGCAGTCATCTCTTCCTTTATTAATCTCTTCTTTTGTCCCCATGTGTTTTTTTGAAGTTACATGCTTGCAGTTGAGGGCAGTTTGGCCTGTTTACCATCAGCAAAAACTTCTGAAGGAACAGATAAAAGTTACTGCTGGGCAGGGCAGTTGAGTGATATTCAGGGTAGGGTGAACTGTCCAAGCCTCATTTCTAGCTTGGACCACTTCCTCATCCTTTTTAGGATCAAAGGGCGTGATTTAGGTGTTTGGAACACAGCTGCAGCCCAAAAAGCTTGTGGCTGCCCTTGCATTGCATCAGCTCCAAGCCAGCAAGGGCCATGCATGAGCTGCCCAGGGTAACAGACCACGAAGAGGCTGCCCACCATAGCTCAGCTGTCTTCATGCACACTAGTAAAGCCATGGAGAACAAGACCTACGGCTGCTGGAAAATTATTATTCTTCACACATATTTTGGGAGCAAAGATCAATCTGTACTGTGCTGCAAAAACCCTTGAGGATGCTTGTCGTCAGGCCAGGCCCCTGAGTGATAATCAGAACGTCCTCTTTTTAAGTGCCTCAGTCCAGTAATTTTAGTCCCTAAGTAATGTGGAAAAGATTTTGCCTTTGGTTAGATAGGGAAAACACCTCTGTAAAACCAACCTGGCAGAGAGGAGGATTCCTAACCTGCATTTAGGCTGGCAGCTCTCCAAGTTTTGTCCAGTATGAGCCCCTTCTCAAGGGGCCCAGGGACATGTTATTGAATACGCTGGGCCTTGGAGGATGTAGAGGACTTGAAACCTATTCCATTTACAGGTGTTCTGTAATGGTCCTAGCAATGGGACTGTCTAAGAAGCAGAATAATACCACCATGCTTTAAGGTCCACAACCCTCGTATCCTCATACAGGCTGGGTAGCCTCACAACTCCAGCAGCTCCATCTCCCTTCTCCCCTCTGTTACCTCTTCTCTTCAGAGAGTCACAAACACTGGTGCAGATGCGACATAAACACCCAGAGTTATCCAACCAGCAGTTCTTAAGCCAGCCAAGGTCCACCCCACCCCTTGTGAAATGCTACTTAAACAAACAAAAATGAAATGCTCAGGGAACACAGCACCCAAACACACCAAGGGAAAGGGGAGGCCGAGGAAGAGAGAGTGTGGTGGAGCATTTCAAAGCCTATTAGCAGCCTTTGAGCAGAGTGCTAGGCCAGCGCATCTCCTTAGGAAACCTGGTTTGGAATTCTTTCTGTGCCAGCGGTGTTACAGAAAGCTGAGCAGATTAAAAACTTCAAACTTTAGGATTACATGGGTAGAGTGATTCTGTGATTGACACCCATAAATGAATCCAGGAATTTAGACCATACTGCATAACAACAGGCTGATACAGTTTCTGCCCACTGTGCTATTTACTGAGGAGACACTGGCTTTTTTGCACGTTTCTGGAACAGTGTCAGCATGAATATGACCCCTGTGGGGAATACATTACTGTCCCAGGATGAGTGGTTGTGTTTGAGTTGTCTTTGTCTAAAACCAGACCCTAAATCCACTGGGAAATCAGAGTCCTTGACTACTCCTGCAGCAGGAACAGTCAAACCTGCCTCATGCTGATAAGCAATATCAGTAGCTATATAAGAATCTGCTAAAGCAGAACTTTTTGCCAGACAGTCATGTTGCACTACTGCAAAACCTACCTGCTTGATGCACTCCAGATTGCCTTTGCTGGAGTGCATGCAACAGGGCTTTCATGCATTTAGGAGCAAAGGGGGAGCATCCTGAGTGGCCAACACCACCTGCTCCTGCAGGGGTTGAGAGCTTTGCAGCCATTTTCCTCAAGCAAGACAAAGTGGCCTCACATTAAGTACTTGGTGCAAATCTTGAACAGGTCTTCCTGATGCTGTAGGAGATGCTGCTTCTCCCTTTTGACCACCTCAGGCAGCAGTTTGATTTTTCCTTTTTTGGAACTAAAGGAGAAAAAAAACCCCCAACATAGTAACTGTGACCCAGATCAGGACAGCCTGGCTGTCACTGTGATTAAACACAGTGAAAGATTTTACTTTTGGAAAGGACTTTTTCAGTCTAAACAATGGAATAGCCAAGGCTTTACTCTGATACATTTTAAGTAACAAATCATTCATAATAAATAGCTGTTTTGACTTCCTACTTCAAAGTAATATTAGCAAATGGAGAATGTCTATCCATAGCTCATTTGCTTCTTCCTTAGACCCACAGAAATAAGCTCAACTTGAAAGACAAATCTTTGCTATGGGTGTCTGGCAAGCAGGACCTCCAGGTGCTGAATTTAGCAGAGCAGAAGCTATCCATTGTCAAGATTCTCTGAATGGCAAGTTCTGTAAGTTTAGCCTCATGTTATAAGACCATGATCCATCCAGAGCTTAATGTCTTATCTGTAGAAGAAAATACATGCTAGGAAAAAAACCCACAAACATATTTGGGGATTTATGAGATTTCTGTGGTTTGTCAGGAAATTCATGGTGCTTTGTTTTTCCCAGTGAAGTGTAATATTGCTGGGATGGTGGGCATTAGCATCTTGGCCAAAAAGGACATGTCTCTGTGTATGTAAACCAAGGCCCTCGTTGCAGTCCTGTGCCCAGTTTGTGTTTGCCTCTAATACGGCTCAGGTTACTCCTGTCATTCTAAACATGCTGCCCTCATATAAAGTTATACATGTATGTGTGATTTTAATAATACAGTGCTACATTTATTTATGCAACTTATCGGAACACTAGTTTCACTGACAGTTATGGTATTTTGGAACTTGATATTTATAGCTGAAAATAAATAAGTGAGAGCAGTCACCAAAAAAAGAGAAGTCCTTTGCTTTTAAAAAAAAGAAAGTCTGTTTTGACCTTGGTTTCGTGTGCCATTCACCATCCTAGAAAAGTCAAAATTTACCCCATACCTTATTACTGCCTGTATTAAATACATTATTAAAATACTTACGTTTTCTCAGTTACAGTGACACCACTGAGAGCTACTTCATATAAATGCATCACCTGCAAACATTTTAAAATTCTAAGTGAAAGGAGTAGCACCATTACCATAGCTTAACTAAAGTGTTATCTTGGTGCCCAAGAGAAAAAATTAATTCTCAAATCCATATATGTAAGAAAACAAAATTTTAATTTGATCCACTTTAATCATGTTTTCTTCTTGTCTTTTGCTATTAATTGGAACAAATTAGAACATTTGTGCTTTGAATGACTTCAGGCAAATATACTGTTTAAGTTGCTAGGGTTTGTGGATACTTTTGGTAGTGTTCCAGTAACTTATCCACAAACATTCTTACCTGTAAGTCTGATCTGCTAACTGCAAACTAAGGAAGTAATTGCCTAATTTACACATATGCATTTACAAAAACATGTATTTTGCAATTATAATATATTTTTCTTCATTATACCCACATCTTTTTCTTATTTTGTCTTTTGTCATGCACATTAGAATGTCTCACAAGCTGCACATTTTGTTCTGCTCATATAATGTATTTGTCATTCACTGCAAATATGGACTTGCTTGTCCATTCAGAATCAATTCTCACCTGATCAATAGGAGATTAACCAATGTTTTATGTTTGTTTCACCACTGGAAGAGACATCTGTGATCCAATTTCTTACCATAATTGTTTAAATTGACATGATTACTTTAAATGACACATAGGTGATCTTCCTTTCCATGATTTTCAGTATGAACACTCATGCTTCTTTCCCAGTTTTAGCTGGAGACTGAGCAGAGGGCAAGAAGTGTTAATTCTTGCTAAGGTTCCTGTAGAAACAAATGGCATAAAGAATACTAAAACGTATAATTTAGAAATTGTGCAATATTTGAATGACAGAGGAAGGAGTTGCAGGGCTACGTGCAATAAGGCCCACCAGCATCCTCTAGCTTTTAACACATGGGCATGTATGCAGGTTGCCCAGAGGAGCTGTGGATACCTCCTTCCTGAGAGTGTTCAAGACCAGATTGGATGGGGCTTTGAGCAACCTGGTCTAGAAGGAACCAGATGATCTTTAAAGTCCCTTCCAACCCAAACCATTCAATCACTCAGTTTCCCTGCACATAAATACCCATTCCCAGATCTCCTTCATGCAATACAGCTTCTGCATAGCAAACAAATGGGAAGCACATATGACTGCCAGGTTGTTCTACATATTCCTGGCATGTCAACTTTCTGTGATTTGCCTTAGTTTGCTGCTATTTTTCATGGGGGTGGGGAAAAGACATACCTGTGTGCAGTATCACGTTTTACACAGTATAGCCCAACAGTTCATCACATTGTTATGTAGAAAGGAAAGATGTGCTTTGCTGGAATGCAGCCAGCTCTTGAGTCAAGATTCGCATCCCTGAAACAGCAAACACTGGCAGCTGTGTATTCCTGAATCCAGGAGCTCTGTGCAAAGCTGGTGGTACACTCAGGCTCTGCTTACAGCACTGAACAAGGCAGAGCAGGGCCCATATGCTGGCCCTGAAGTCAAATAGTATGGTAACCTACGTGTCTCTGCTACTGATGGGTAGCCTCCACAGCATGTACTCTTGAGCCACACCTGGGCATCACCTGGGAGACTGCTGGTTTGCACTGGCTGAAGCAGAGGATGGCTAGTGAGTTAACAAGCAGTACAGGGGATGGAAAGTTGGTGCCAATCCCATGCCCTCCACATCTCTTTTACTAGCATAGGTGCAACCAGGGTAAAACAACATGAAGAGCTACTGGATTTGATCTACTGCAACCCAGCGTAAGGCTGAAGATGATGGGTTGCTCACTGTAAGATAGGCTCTAGGCTTCTCTTCCAGGGATTCATATATCCTCTGTTTGTCTTGGGGCTGTACTTTGCTGCGTGTCCTCCACCTACAATGGGACATGAGTGAAATGTGCGTATCACCTCCCCGTTGGTGAAGGGGGACCTCGGCTAGGCCTGTGACATGGGGGAACGCTGTGGTGGAAACATCTGGCATGGCTCTTTTAGTGCAGGAGGGATGCTGACCTTGTTTGCACAGATGTGTCCTGCTGTTTCCCAAGCCTGGGAGGCCACAGGCCAAGCAAATGATGAAAAAGGCAGCAGTGAAAAGCTCTGTTTCGTGAGGTGCTGAATTAACACCCCTAGCATGGCTCTCACAGAGACAGAGAGGCTTAAGAGCCACCTAGTAAGCTATTTGTTGTATAAGTGAATCCTAAGCTTGAGAAACAACATAAAGCACAGAGTATGGGTAAAATTTTTATTTAGCTCAAGAGAAAATACCTGCTGATATGTGGTCGATTTCAAATTAAATGCTCCCTAACAAAAGCTTAAGTATTATACTCTCTCTTGTGTATTATACTCAGCCTGTCTTGTCAAATACATTTGACTGCTATATTTTATCAACCCAAACTGAAGTCTGGATTTTGAAAAACTCTACATTCAGACTTACTGAAGCTGGAGCACCTCTCTTATGAGGACAGACTGAGGGAATTGGGGCTGTTCAGCCTGAAGAACAGAAGGCTCCAGGGAGACCTTATAGCGGCCTTCCAGTACCTGAAGGAGCCTATGGGAAAGCTGGGGAGTGACTTGTTACAAGGGCTTGTAGTGACAGGACAAGGGGTAATGGTTTTAAACTGAAAGAAGAGAGATTTAGGTTAGAGATCAGGAGGAAAGTCTTTACTGTGAGACCACTGGAACAGGCCCAGAAAAGTTGTGGAAGCTCCATCCATGGAAGCATTCAAGGCCAGTTTGGATGGAGTTCTGAGCAGCCTGATCTAGTATGAGGTGTCCCTACCCATGTAGGGGAGTTGGAACTCAATGATCTTTAAGTTCCCTTCCAACTCTAATCATTCTATGGTTCTATTCTATGATACTGACTTGATCAGCAAACAACTGATTGCACTTGGAGTTTGCAATTGATCAGCAGAGCAACAGTGACAAAGCAACAAAGAGAAAACCTTTCCTACCTTTTGGATAAAGGCCACTATTTTTTAAGCAGTCTTGCTAAGGCAAAAATGATGCAAAAAATAAGAACAACTGTGAAAAACAATAAAGGACACAAAATACTAGGAAGACCAGCTTGATTTGGATAGCTTTGGAAGTAGTCTGCTTGGCTTCTCATGTCAATGGAGGCCAGGTCTGAAGTCATGTCTAGGTGTACAGGGATGCCCGGGGTGAGCAGAGCTCCTTTCTGATCCCCATGCGTTTCTTCTCCACAGGAATGGAAGAGCAAGGAGGGGAAATCGTGGGACTGATGGGCACTGGGAGCTCCCAGCAATACCTTTGGGGCTGAACCAGCCTTGGCCACTGAACAGCAGGGAGCAGGAGAAGAAGCTGCTCGTGAAAAAAAACACAACAGCTCATATGAAACAGAAGAAGATTTACATGATGTTTCTGAGAACCAGGGAACACATTAGCTTTCACTCAAATGCTCTAAATGCAATGAAATTATGCTGTTTTCTCGACTCATCTGCACTTTGCTTTTCAGCAGAATGAAGCAAAACCCACCTTATAAAATGCCAACTTACTAAAGCACTATTGCCTTTAAAAAAGGTTTTCACCTATTTAGCTCTATGTCTTACAAAGCCTAACTTTGTATGGAAAGAGTGTATTGGACCCATACCAATCCATCACATGGTAAAACTTGCTATAAATCTCAAGTCAACAACTGAAGAGAATAAGTAGACAGATAGCATTTTTCCAGACTATTTCTGATGCTGAAAATAGTCTTTAAAAATGCATTTTATTGTAAAAAAATAGCATGTAATTCTCTTACTCAAATAGCAGAACAGAAGTTATGAATTCACCATCATGGCAGAGACAAAATTTAACACCAGTTTCACCCTATGTGAAATTTAAACAATTCCATCAATTTATCGAATTAGGCTCTCACATTTTCGAAACAGATTTCAGAAACATCACAAGAGAATTTGTGCATTCATCCATGTAGGAAAAAGAAAGGAAGATCATCTTTATGTATGTGACAGGACCGTTTCCCGGATGGCTGGTGTCTGTTGTGCTTAGAGATGGCCAATTCAGAGCTACTCTGGAGCCTTGCGGGAACGCGTAGCTGCATTAGTATGTCTAGATTACTCTCCAGTTTGGTTACAGCTCACTAACAATACTAAATGACTCTTTTCCAAAATAGGAAGATATTTCCTGAAAGAAAGGGTATCAGCATAGGCAACTCTGTGACTCAGAGTCTCATTGAAAAATATCAAGTCCTTTATGTCGACTTCTCGGCTTCAAATCTTATTCAAGCTGGCAGCAAAGCCCTTTGCTCTTGATTATTATGGCAACTCAAGTGAAGAGGCTTCAGCTTTTATCTCCAGTGTGGTCAGCATGAAGGGGATGAGGTGACTCGCAGTTATCTACCATCACAGGAGTCACGGTGTCCTTCTCTGCCTCCCAGTGAGCAAGTGCTCTGCATTTACCACAAACTAGTGTGTTAATAGGTGATTTTGCAGATTCAGATGAGCTCTTTCTCCCCCCCAAATTCTGGCAAAATCCCACAGGAACTTAAAAGAAGACACAAACAAAAGGGAATTGTCGCCGATTCATATGCTAGGAAAATGAGCATAGTGTAAATTCGAAAACTAGATACTCTGCTATCAAAGACTATAATTTAAAACATTATTAAATTCATTGATGTGACTTTTTCAGTAGAAAATTGCAGTCTGGTCTATATCAGATTAGAAATTTAATACATCTGCTGTTAAGTATCTAGAAAGCCTTGAATAACTTTCATCCATGAAGAACAGAGCTGGAGTAAAAGCACTAGAAGATGAAGGGAAACCTGCGACAGGGGTGTTGCATGGCAACTGAAAGCTTGGCTCTGCCAGTCGGTGGCAGTCCTTTGTACTTTATGGTAAGGGAATTAGTCATTAAAGTGGATCTCAGATGGATGACTCTTAATTTCTGAAATACAGCTGAAGCGCTGCTGTACACAAAAGCTTGCTTATGAAAACATCTCTTTTTGAATACAAGTGTGCTTTTTGAAGAGGTGGAGATTTAAAAAAAAAAGCAAAAAAACCCCCTGATGCACCTTAGACAGAGAAGGCCCATTGCTCTTTTTCCCTAACTGCAAATGATTGATTGCAGTCCTGTTCAGACCTCACACAACACTCAATCTGTCCTTAATTTTACAGAAACAATACTTTTTCTGTTTGGAAAACAAAATATACCAAATAAAATTGCTTGGCCCAAACCCGATGTGGTTTGTTGTTTTTTTTCACTTGTTCCGGTAATCATCCAGCCCCACGAAAGACTGAAGATTAGTTACATGTGTATTTACTCAGTTTTCCCACAAAAGTCACACAGACTGCAATGTGCGAAGGATTGCTTGTAAACATGTTTTCCAGTGGCTGATTTGTTTTCACAAAATGCATAGATAAGCAAGACAGAAAAGTCTTTCAAATGACTTGCTACTCATTCCTTTTTCTATTAAGAAACAAAACCTGAGAGCTGCATTGTATTTTCCATGTGCCCTCCTGGCCCGGGGCCATGGTTGCAGGAGGGCTGGGATCTGCTGGGCTGCAAAGGTCCTCCTGTGCCAGGTCTGTGGGTGGCCTGCATGTTGGGAATTTGGGCAATTCCCTACTGGAAGGAAATGGTGGAGAGGTGGCTGAATCTCAAGCCCTTTTCTAGGATACTGTTCCTCCTGTAACAGTGGAGACTATTGTAAGGAAGACTGAAGCACAGCCGTTACTGTGCAGAAGAGATCAATTCTCTCCTTTCTCAGGCTTTTATCATAGGTTTCATTGTGTTTGCTATTTGATTGCAATGCTGATTTTGTGCAGTCTTGTGATTTGCAAAAACTGTATTTATGTTAATGGTTTTGGACACAGCACATATCCAGAGGCAAGCCTGTGTGAACCTAGAGACTGGAGGTGGTGGTGAATGGCAACTGTGGGGCTCTGCTTTAGTCACAGATGCTGCACAGATGCTGCTGCAGACTTGTGGAATTTTATATTTTAATTCCAAAAACTTTAAACTGATGAATTCCCAAAGTTGAAGTTGGCAGCAGGAGCTAAAGAAGAAGCAGTGTGCTCAGGGAGAGGCCTGGGAAGATGTGGGGTGGCTATGCAGGGAGGTGCTGACAGAGAACTCAGAAAAGCCTGGGAGGTTAAGGTGTGAATATAGTGAAAGCGGTGGAAAAAAAAAAAAAAGTAAGTGAAAGAATTACATTTGGTTTACTGATTAAGCCATTTGTAAGTTGAAATACTTATAAATGTTCACACTGTATAATTTTAAATTTAAAATGTGGCAGAACTGTGGCTGCCTTTTCAATTTGTTTCCTAACACCTCCTAAAACGTCACGTTTCACAGAGAAATTCCTTTGCTCTCAGCCACCTCGAGTTTAAGATGTTCACACGTGCTGTAGAGAGAGAGAGAGAACCTGAGGCCATGCCAGGGCTTCGCCAGCATCCTCACCATGAGAGAGCCATGGTCCGTTTGTGCAAAAATCTGGAAGGCAAGCGCTGGTGCAGGGGGCCGGCAGCACGTGCCTCTCCCTTGCTTAGGAAGGCTGAAAAGTGAAGCTGTGTCCTGTGGTTTAGCCACTTAACCACTCTGGCTGGGGTGGGTGGGCTTTGCCTTCTTCTGATGCTCCTGCGTCCTGTTTCCTTGCTGGAGGAGAACATCTTTCACCAAGACAGGTCACCTTCTCCTGTCTCCCCAGGTAGATCTGGCTCAGCTGCTCCAAAGCCTTTGTGGGCTGTCACTGGGACCCTGGAACCAGGTGCCCCCATCTGCTGCTGAGTCCTGACTTCCAGGTCAGGAAGTAGTTGCCAACTGAGGAGTGTGGGTTCCGTATTTATGTATTTGTATATGTTTGTAATTCACCATAATCAACACTACTACATTAAACTCAATCCAGTTGGGTTTTTTTCCAACTTTGAAGTCTATGTCAATTCTTCCCTTTTTATCTTCTCTGGGGATGATAGTGGGGGATGTCAGAGAGCATCTGTTACCTGGTTATTGGCTAAAACTGCTTAGATATGAGTGTAGGAAGCTGGTTTGGATCTTGGCTGCCTTTTTGAATAAAATTATTTGCATTGAATTAGTAGGTTGAAATTAGTCTAAGCAGGTTGTTTCCTGTGACTTCACAACTGAACTGCATGCTGCTTAAGTTTTTGCCACTAAAGTTGTTTTAAAATAAGACTGTCTCTGGGGCTGCATGTGTTTCATGCCAAGTGCAGTATCACTGAGCGCAGAGAGTGTATTCTCCAGGTGAAGTTAGGTGTGTATTACTTGATAGTGCTTTTGCCTGTGGCTGTTTTCTCAAATTAAGGCAAAGTACCCGATCCACAGTGCTGCTGCTGCTTTAAATTATTTTCAATTCAATTTGTAATTAATTAAAAAAAAAAAGCCACTATGAGTTTACAACAACCTAAGTTTTATTTTAACCACAAATCTGTTTTCAGCTAAATAGTTCCAACCTGGCATTTATAAAACTATGAGAGTAGATTTACAAGTGGAAATACTCTGATTTTTTTGCAGATTTTCACAGATTTGAAAGGCAAGTAGTTCCCTGAGCAGCAGAATTGTCTACAGGCATGTGTCCCTTCTTGTTTCAGCTATCCATCTGCAACACTCTTTCTCATGTCCCCTATGGTGCTCCTGCTTGGCAAGAACCAGCAAACACTGTCACCAGCTGAGAGTGGTGTGCCTGCAGCTTGGGCTGCCAGCTGCTGCCGGAGGCTACTTAATGTGTGAATTTGGACCACTCTTCTGCCAGTGGAAGCCATAATTTGGGTTCCTCTTTTGCCTGGCTATGGGTGTCCTCAGAACCTGTAGGAACTTGGTCATCCTCTGCTCCTCCACATTTGGTTGAAAAGCAAAATGGATTCAAGAAGTAGTAGTAAAAACTGCCAGACAAGTAATGTGGCTACCTAAACCTCACTTAAGACAGAAAGCTAACAAAGATCTAGTGGTTTAAGCTGTCCCTTTGGAAGCAGGGAAAGTTGGCTATAGGAGACAAGAGGATGAAAAAGCATAATATGTTACAGCTTGTGCTGTCACTTACCTAGAAAGAAGAGGAGAAGAATGAGTTGATAGGTGAAAGATCAAGTAAACCTGAAGGACTGAGGATATGGTGGAGTGGAGCAGTGGCAGCTGAAAGGATAGAAAGTTGGTGAAGATTAATAGTGATAAATAATGAGGAAGGAAATAAGTCCTGCACCTGGAGAGGAGTATTGGAGAGGTTTGGTTGATCCTCCATCCCCACTGGTGCTCCCCATTGACGATGTTCCAAGAAACCTTCCAGGTCACCCTGAACGTGGAGACAAGTTGGGGATGTGCTATGGACAGAAAAACAGGATATCACTCTCTGGGCAGTGCTAGTCCAGGCAAGGTTGCATTAATGGACACTCATGAACTTCCCAATCATACCATTTGATTTGCATTTTTTTTTACTCTTTCCTCACCTGCAAAACAAACAACCCACTGCTGTTTACTCTTTCCATACTGGTAGTGGTTTTGGTGATTTTTAGACTATTATTTAGTAATTCTGGCCTTAGTCAGTGAGCCTGGTAAGACTCCATTCCCACTGTCTTATGTCCTTCATCCAAGAGTTCCCAATACCTCCCTTTCCCTGTGTATGATATCTGGCAATTTCTCATATTCTTTTATTAGTTTAGCCTCAGGTTGGGGTTGTCCACCAACTTTTTCCCTTCCATTGCTCTCAGAATCTGACAGTTTCTCATTTTGCCCTCATATTGTCATGTTGCTGGAGTTGCATGGAGCACAGGAGAAGGGTGAGGGGTATCTAACTGCTCTGTCCTCTGCTGCTGGGAGTGGAACTGTGGAGAAGATGGAGCCCAGCTCCTCTGAGAGGTGCACAGCAAAGATCAACAGTCATGAGTTGTGCCAGAGGAAACAGTTTCCGGAGACAGGAAAAGGTCTTTCAAAAAGGAAACAGGCTGCCTGCAACAGTGGTGGATCCTCCCTCCATGGAGGTTTTCAACACTTGAAGGGACAAAGCTCTAAGCAACTTGATTTAATTTTTAACTGGCTTTTGCAGCCCCCTTTTTAGCTGCCCAGCTAGCCAGGGTAGTCAGATGGTTCAAGTATCTAGACTTGCAATAAGTAGATTTGCTTGCCTTCTATAATTAAGACTTGAAAAGCAGTTTTACCTCAGGCAGCATGATAGCAGGGAGTTGTCATGTAGACAAGTATGTTATCTAAAAGAGGCATCCCTATAAACAGAGAAGTATTGGCTTTTTACAGCCCCTGTGCTGTGACTTTTCCTAGCTCCAGTTCACTACCAGAACACAAAAAGCAGATCACTGCTGATTTAGAATGCAGTTTTTCATCGAGCACATGTAGCAAGTCTTCTAATGTCCAAAGTATCAAATAGAACCTATGGTTTGAACCCCGAGGGGCCCCTTGACTTGTCACACATGCCAAGAAGATCAAGCAGGCGAAGGCTTGGGATTCAGCTGAGCAGTGAACTGGGTGAGAAACAGGCTTGTCAGTGAAGGAGAGAGTTGATTAGGAAATTAATCACTTAGGGAGAAAGTTGTGCAATTAAATGGACAAATTTGGCAGGAAAACAAAAAAGCAGGAAGGGAGAATGAATGCAACAATCAATCAATAAAGTAGTGATCAATTGTCTAGTTAATAAGATAGTTAATTATGCAGAACAGAGGAGGAAAAGCAGTGTATTTGGTCAGTTTGACTCCAATAAATCTCCCCAGTATATTTCAGTCACTGCATCATTTCCTTTGGCTAGTTTTTGTAAATAGAAGCCCCAAATGTTTGACCTCTGAATTAGTATTCTCCTTTCTGTAGTGACCTGTAAAGACAGTAGCTATTTCTAGACTGTTATGTTCTGCTTCTTTATATTGTTTTGTAAAGGCAATAATTAGCTGATGATCTGAAAGAACTAGTACTCTGCTCCATCTGAAAAAGTAGTACTTAGCTATTGGCATATTCTTATTTTGACTATTTCAATATCTTATATTCTACATTATTGTTTCATGTTAGGGAAGGTGCATATTCTATTATGTTACTATGGTATTTATCTCTCTTTCCACTGTCAACACAATTGTGCTAAATGCTTTCCAAACTAAAGTATCCAAACCTTTCCTCAGAGTAGTTTCTATTCTAAAACGATCCACTTTTGGAACACCTTGCTAAGTCATTAAAACAGCCATCTCCGTTTTCTCCCGATAGTACAACATAGAAACTTAGATAAAGAAATGACCATTCGAATCTCCTTGCATCAAAGTGATATGTTACAGGGTAACGCAGGAGGCAAAGAAATACATGAATTGGTCACCTTGTAGAAGAAGATAAAGGTGGCAATTTTTTCAGAAATTATCTGAAGCTGAGACCAAACCAGTGTGGATAACATCTTCATCTGGGATCTGTCAGCATGATTTGTCAAGAACACTCTTCTTGTATTCAGTGTTTTGATCAGCTTTCACATAGTATAGCTGCAAGAATGGGCATTTATGGACAAAAGCCAGTAACTGGCTCCATTCCTTGGGCTTGAGTTTGATTAGGCCTTCAGAGTGATAAGCCTTGAGCATGCCTAAACCCCATAAGCACTCTAGTTTTTTCTTCTGGGGTTTCCAAGGTGTCTTAAAACCTCTTAGGCTGTGCCTCTGGTCCTGTCCATATCTGCCCACCACTAGAAAGAGCTAAGCCACTTGAAGCCTATCTTGCACCTGAGCCTGAGAGAACTTGAAACTTCCTTTATCAAAGTCCACAGAAGTCCTGGTCCTCATCCCAAGCTGGTCACTCATCCCAGAAACCAGGTCTGCAGAGAATGCGATGCAGGTGGTCGCTCTCTCTGTTCAGATTGGCAGCTGTGGTGTGGTGCCCACCTGCATCCAACAACTGTTAGGAGTAAAATACAGAAATAATCCTGTCAGCAAGCTTCTGTGGAAGGATTAATCAGAGTTTGAAGTGTTATAAAGCCAGTATAATCCTCGAATTTATGACTTTTGGTACTCAGTGGAGTTATGAATAACAGTTTACAGGGATGGTTTTTGAAAGGATTTTGGAGATACTCCTTAGAAGTGAAGATGAAGAGGTTGAAGATGGGATTGACTTCACTCACATAGTGTCCAGGTGTTAGGTGGCACATGTTTATGTTCTGAGATGTTCTTACATAAGGTTTTGGACTAGAACAGCTCTGTTCTATGGGACAGTTATTTACTGGTATTTCTGAAATTGTATCAGAGGGTTTTACATTTACTTCACTGGCCTGATGTTGCTTCATCCAGGAAAACTAAGTCTATTTGTTCTTTGCCAGTGTAATAACACAGGCAAAGAACATAATCTTGTTGCAAAGTTTCGGCTGACTTCTGGTCTGTTTAAGGAGCAAATATGATGATCTCTTACTGAAAATTAAGACAGCTGTTAACAATTAATAATCTGTTCATTACTTCTAGTTTTTCCATCAGATCTGGACTGAAATAATTTTGAGCAGCTCATCTTGTGGTTTTGCTAAAGATTTCCATTTGCCTTTTTCAATACTCTGATACTGTTTTGATGGAAACACCTTATGTGAGGGCAGTAATTTTGGGAGGAAGCTGGGGCAGAGAACAGTACAGAATGCCAAATAAAGCTTCCTACTGCTCTAGTTCTTGTTAGCTCAGTTGGCTCCTGTGCAAGAGACCTCTCTGCTGAAGTGTCAAACACTTTGAAATTATTAAGTAGATTCAAAGACATTCATAAAAAATTCCAGTGACTGTGCTTGAATCCTTCTAATATTGTATGTGACAGGCCGGAGCCTGCCGACAGCGTGCTGTCAGATGCTTACACAGGTGGAACGTGCTGGATAATTGTTTCATGTCTCTTTCCATGAGCTGGTCTACCTAAAGGGAGAAGTGTCTTTACTCTTAGCAGACAGGGCATTCGTTTTGCTGGCTCAAGAAGTCAGTGTTTGGGGCTTGAAGCTTTCATTGTGGTTAATTCCTGCTAGTCTTATTTTGAGCACTGAAGGACTTGAAGACTTGCAAATACAGCCAGTAAACCAAATTTGTCACTCATAGTAGAAATACCATAAAGAGGAGCTTGAAGAAGCCAATAAATACTTTGGGTGGAACAGTGAGGATCATTATGTGATGTGTCTGGGCCATATACAATATTCTCTCCAGCCACTGACACTTTTTAAAAATATATAAGAACACAAATATAAAATAGTGCAAAAGCATACTGACAGCTTAATCAGAACAAGGCTTATTACAGTAGAGCACCAGTCTATAAAGAACTGCTTTGTAATACCAGCTTCCTGTTAATCCCATAACAATCAGCTAATGGTGAAATGTTGATTTATTCACTGATTTACTCTTAGCTAAATTGAAATAATGGACTAAAATGAGCCCATTTAGACTGGTTCTTAAATTGAATGCCCCTAATTGCATTTGAACGAATACACTATAATGCATTTGAGTATCCCAATGACCCTGCTAATCTATGCAATTAGTTAACTATTTTGTAAAGGAGACTACTTTATGTGTAGTTTTGTCTTAAAAACTAGAATCTGTTTTTCAAATATTCTCTATCTGATTCCGTACTAAAGTCATTGCTCATGTAAAATCTTCAATTTTACTTCAATACCAGTAGTTCTCAGTGTAAGACTGCAATAGAACAGCTCAATTACTTTATTATATTTCCATTTAATTATTGAACTAGAATTCTGAAATTTGCACATATTCATTCTGGGTCACAGAGTTCAGCATGCAAGGAAATCCCAGATTACACATTCCATTAGAAATTATCAAAAGGCCATCTGTCTTTCATAGTGTGTTTCAATCATTCAAGAGCCTGAGGATATTTAGGCAGGAAAGGAGAAGTAAGAGAAAAAAGCTCTTGCGGTAAAAAATGAACAGGTTCCTTGCAAATTTTGAATGTTTCTGGAGAGGTAGAAGCTGATTATAATTTTACAAGTATCTCCTGCTCCACTTAATGTTTTTCATCCCTGTATTTTTTTGGAGAATCACATTTAAAGAGATGTCTCAGCAAAGAGTTGGTGAGCTCCTGGCTATTGAAATAAATTAAATGAAGGAGATAGGCTGGTGATGAGGTTTTGAGAGCTGCTTTCAGCCTCTCCTTGCTTTCGTTCCAAGATAGCTGTATTGCCAAGCAAACACCATTTTAAATTAGATATCTGTGTTAAACTCTTCTGTGTATATTTCCATCATGGTCCATTTTTGCATACAGCTGGACATTACCATATTGATAATGTGTGCAGCTGCAAATGAGAGTAACTGAGAGTATGAGCCTGTCCATCTCAACAGCCTGAAGCTCTACCCACCCATTCTATCTGTTGGATGTCCTCAAAGCTAAAAGACACAAATCATCCCAGTGCTTCCAACTGGATGGGACTGGACCTTTACTGTCTTTCTTCCTTTCTGGGTTTAAGCTTTAAATTTCAATTGTTTTCAGAGTTGAATTAGTTTATGCTTATTTGTATGCCTGACCTCAGATTTATGCAGTGCTCTAGTCCTGAAGCACACATGAAACAAGTCCCTGAAAACACTCCAGTCTGTCAAGGTAAAATGTAATGCTTGACATCTGTACACTTAAAATAGCTTTCAAAATGTGCTTCACGGGCTTTGCATGTTGATAATTTTTTATTCTTTCCCAAATAATGCACATTTTGTAAGTCAGGAGGGGACTGTTATAATAACAGAATCTGACACCTTGCCTAACATTGTCAGAGCCTTTTAAAATAATCTCCTGGGAGAGGAGCTGTAAATGGTTTATCAGGCTCTTTGCAAGAAACACTTTGAGGAAAAAAAAAATATAGGAAGGACAGTGAAGAGGTCTGTTAAGCTGGTGGCACTGTAACTTCTGATAGTTTTTCTTCTTGAGCTGAAGGGATCTGTGGGAAAGAACTGCAAGGTCAGACGTTGGGTGAGGGAGTAAAGGCATTAGATGCATCTCTCCAGCTCTAGAGCTATGCTGTATTTTTCTCTGCTAAGTGAAGAAGGACAAGATATTTGGTGTGGAAGGTGTGTGCTGGTGTAATCTCTTAGGAACACTAAGGGATAGCAGGTGAAATAGTACAGGCTGAAATTATTAGGCTGAGAAATACTCAGATTAATCAGATTTTGTCAGCAAAGATGTCCAAGGACAAAAAAAAAAATTAAAAAAATACAGTGGTTACTAAAGTTTACAGCATCATCAGAAGTGGAAGGGAAAGTGGCAACCCCACAACAGCCACCTGCCTGATGGGATCCACTAGGGATACAGGGTGCTCTGTTCCCTTGAGAACAAGCACTAAGAGCACTCCTAGGAGGATATGAAGGGTGATAATGGTTGGCTGTCCTCCCATTGAAGATCTTATGACCCAGCCTGATGTTGTGTGAAGTATGCTGCTTGTCAGGAGTCCAAACCCAAGATGCTTGTTGCTAAATCTTGAATTCTTTGCTGAGGATGAATATAAAAGCTTATTGAGATAATAACAGAATTTTTGAGGTTGGAGGGGATCTCTAGAGATCATCTGGTCCAACCTCCCTGCTCAAGGAGGGCCACACAGAACTGTTTGCTCAGGACCATGTCCAGAGGGATTTTTAATATGTTTGAGAGTGGAAACTCCACAACCTTTGGGAAACCTGTGCCTGTGCTCAAGCACCCAGTGTTTCCTGATGTTCAGAAGGAACTGCCTGTGTTTCAGGTCATGCCCATTGCCTCTGGTCCTGTCACTGGGCACCACTGAAAAGACCCTGGCTCCCTCTTCGCACCATCCCTTCAGGTATTTACAGACATTGATGAGATTCCCCTGAGCCTTCTCTTCTCCAGGTGGAGCAGTCTCAGCTCTCTCAGCCTCTTCTTATAGGAGAGATGCTCTAGTGCCTTAATCATCTTAGTGGCCTTTTGCTGGACCCACCAATATGTCCATGTGTCTCTCATGCTGGAGAGCCCAGAACTGGACACGGCACTCCAAGTGTTGCCGCCCCAGTGCTGAGTATAGGGGAAGGATTATCTCCCTCAACCTGCTCCTTATGCAGCCCAGGATAACATTTGCCTTTTTTTGCCACAAGGACACATTTCTGGCTCACATTCAACTCGTTGTCCATTCAGTTTTGATCCCTGGGGTACAGTGCTAGTTAAAAGACTCTAACTAAACTTAGTACCTGTGATCACAGCCCTCTGGGCCTGTTAATCTAGTTTTCAAGACATTTCACTGTTCATCCAGCCCGTACTTCATCATCTTGTCAATGAGGATGTTATTGGAGACAGTGTCAAAAGCCTTGCTGAAGTCAAGGCAGACAATATCCAGCTCTCCCCTCATCTATCAAGCCAGTTGTTTCGTCATAGAAGATCATCCAATTGGTCAAGTGTGACTTGCCTCTGTGAATTGATGCTGATTGTTCCTTATCTCCTTCATGTCCTTCGTTTGCCTGGAAATGAATTCCAGGTTTACTTGTTCGATCACCTTACCAGGACTGAGGTGAAGCACATTGACCTGTAGTTCTCTGGGTCCTCCTTTTACCCTTTTTGAAGACAGGAGGGATAACAACAAAGGGAGAGAAAATGTACATAAGATAGGTGGTTCCAAGTTTCTGGTATCTAATGAAGTTCACCCTAGTGTGTTTAGAGACCACCTCCCATTCAGGAGCTGTTGGTATAGTTGAGAGCTTCTGGAAAATTTGAGGCCCTAGAAAATTAGAAATGGGCAAATCTTGTATGTAATTTTCAAAAGAAAAATATGGAACCAGTCGGCTTAACCTCCATTCCTAAAAACTACTGGAAGAAATGCTAAAGCTGTTGTCAGGTATCTGGAAGGTACAACTAATGCAAAATTGTCAAGAACAACTCATGTGGAACCTATCTAATCTTTTCTGACAGGGTTGGCTGGTAGGAGAGAATCAGTAACTGTCATGTCTTGACTTTTGTGGAGGTATTACACTTGACATCCTCATATGGAAGCTAGAATACCCAGTTCTGGAAAAAACTGTAGCAGAGAAATGTGCAAGAATGTGTTCTTTTGAGAACAGATACAAATAGCTTGCTCTAAAGATGGGTAATTATGGCTAGCTGAACTAGATCCTCAAAAAAACCCGTAAAACTACTTCAGAACCTCCACCCCACTGCAGACTTTCTTTTCAGTCCAAACTAACATCTAAGGCTCTTTCTTTCTGACATTGCCCTGGATGCCTAGCTATTTGATCAAGGTCAAGAAAGCCAGAACAACTTCCTTACATGCTTCAGGACTGTGGAAAATGCAACTAAATTGCTTGCAGGTCAGGCTCCTATCCTGAGCACAATTTCTAATTTCAACCCCATTCCAGACCTTTCTGAGTAAGGCATCCAAAATCTGGTTAATTCATTTTATCTATTTATTTAAAACATTTGGCCACACACTTCTTAGAATCAGTGCCTGTCTTGATCCTTGATTCACCTTTTCTCTGGACAAGTCCTCCTAGGTCTCCCTCTGAAATGGCATTGCAAAGATAATTTCACAGAATCCCAGAATGGTTGAGGTTGGAAGGGACTTCTTGAAGTCATCTGATCCAATCCCTCTGCTCAAGCAGGGCCACCTATAGCCTGTTGCCCAGGACTACATCCAGACAGCTTTTGAGTATGTCCAAGGAGGGAGTCTGCTTTCAGAGTCTGATGTTTTGATGTGGCAGTCTCTGTGTTTCTTCATTGATTTTCTGTTTTCACTGTGTCACATGATGAAGGAAGTCTCTCTTTTTTGAGGCCCATCAAGGCCTATCATCACTTGACATATCTTTCATATACTAAAGCCTCCTATTGGTCTACAGAGCAAGCCTTAGCCTTCAACTTTGAACTTTTTCAAGAAAAGCATCTTTGTGGAGTTTGTGGGTAGATATCCCTCATATTAGAAAAAACTCCCTGCAGATATATACCTAGTGACTGGGACCTGCTCTTGGAAAAAGAGGAGATAATAGGCAATGTTGCTGATAGGAAGAAAAATGTCTGAAAGGAAGGCTTTGGCGGGATGAGCGAGTTAGCTGGAATGTGGCTCTATGTGGGCATGATTGGGAAAGGAGAGTGGAGTCCCAGCAGAAAACATGATCTCAGGAGCCCTGTGGTTCAAGTGAGCCACTCAGTCCTTCTTTGCCACTTTACTTAATTTGCTCTTCTGCCTCACAACTGAAGTCTCATCTCCAAATGCACATGGAAAGCTGAAATTCAGGACAAGCTTTAGAGTCACATGCCACAGCTTCTCAGTTTGCTATCATCTCCCCCCTCCAAATGCTCTCTCCTGCCACTGTTTAAAATTTTATTCATAGTGAGCTTGCTTGTGTGGTAAAACCACTGCCTGTCAGGCACATCAATATCCACTGCACTTAAAAAAAAAAAAAATGAGCTAAATTTTTGGACAATAGTCTTGAGATTTCATAGAGGCATAGTTAGATATATCTTGTCACATGGCCTGTTTGAGCCAAGGATGACACTATGGAGGGGATTATGATTTTAATATGGGAAGGTAAGGACTGGAACTAATAGTACTACTGCATATTGTCAAAACCTTCCTTTTGAAAAAGAAGCACATTTTGATTAACATACAGCTATTCAAAGGCTATGCCATGAAATTCACACCAGGAACCAATTGCCAAGTGCATGGGACTGTCCTGCCTTAGCAGCCTCCAGAGAAGCCTGTCTCCCAGCCCTCTCCCTTGCCTGAGCTGCTATCCCAGGCTTAGGCATGGATGACTAAGACCCATGGGAATACCTTGTCTCATTCTCTCCATGGGAAAACTTACAGTAATGAGGCTAAGCTTCCCCTGAGGTCATCTTTCCTAGGATATATGAGCCACCCTCCACAGCATCTCTTTCCCGACCCCAAGGCAGCCCCTTGGGTGACCCTCAGCTCCCTGGTATCCCATGATATGACACTCCTACTGCTTCCTTAGCAGCCCAGTGCCTCCAGCCCAGGACTGCCTTGCTGACCCTTTCCCACCGCTGTGCCCCACTATGCTAGGTGGCTTTTCCCAAACCTAAACCAGCACTCAGCTCTGTTGTAGCCAGATTTCATACTGGGAAACAGAATGGCTGTTCCCCTCACTTGATGTTGGCAGCTGTTTCCCAGTGGCGCTCTTCCAATTCCCAGCACCCCAAGGATGTAAGCAGAGCGGTCCCTTGTTTTCTAGACAAGGGTCCCAAATCCATGTGGTCTCTGATTCCCCAGCCCTTGCTTCCTCTTTAGCAAAGCTGGCATGAGACCACAGACTTCCCTAAGGCATGGTGATTGCATAGAGTGGCACATGATGACTTTGTTAGCTGGAATGTGGCTCTATGTGGGCATGAGTGGGAAAGGAGAGTGGAGTCCCAGCAGAAAACATGATCTCAGGAGCCCTGTGGTTCATGCCTAGAGGCGATCCTGGAGTCTATTTCCAAGGACATTCTTCCTGTCCTTCAAGAACTCTCCTTGCGAAGCCTTACCTTGAAGCCCTGAGACCCTAAATCCTTGCAACTCAGCCCAATCTCACCCCACCACAAGAAATGCCTTTTGAATCATATATTGAGAAACCTCATGGCTCTTCTTCTTGGTTCCTTTGGGGTGTGGCTCCTTGGGATACTCTTCCTGCCCTCCAGAGCTTTTGTGTTCCTATAGCCTGGATCTGAGCATAGCAAGAGTCTTGTCCTTATCATTCCCTAAGAGCCATAAAATTACTGGGTTTCTACCCCAAAATCAGGTAGCGACTCTGCAGAGGTCCCTAAGGAGCAGGGAACTTGAATAGGGATATTGGAAAGTGTCAGGGAACCAGTATAGCCATTTGGTATCACAGGAAGGGTTTTGGGAAGGTCTTTCCCAATGTGATGGCTGAGCCAATACCTCTCCTCTTCTGCATGAAATTCCTGTACCTCCTGGTACCTCACCAGTTGTGAACGTGAAGTTGAGAACCAAGTTGAAGTGTGCCACTGGGAAACAGGAACAGGGTTAGCACAGTGGCCACTCAGTTTCTCAGCGAGGAAGTGGGGAACAACATGGAAAAGAGCATAACCTAACTGTAGAGTTTGTTCAGGTCTAAGGTGCATGGTTAGAGTAACTGTACTTTTGGGAAGCACTTCCTAAAACTCAGCATGCTGCAGTGAAGGCAAAACTCTTCCTTGTGTCTTCCTTAAACCTATCCCTGTCGCAGCCCAGATCTCAGTAAAACCTACAATTTGACTTACTCCACACACTAGCCAGCAGTGTTCACTCCCCTAGCCCTTGCTGAGCTAGTCCTCTTTAGTTTAATAATAAATAACAGTGTTTATTGGAGCAAGATGTGACTGGCTGCTGGTAATGTCATATACAGTTTGTACAAATCTGCCAGAGAAGCGTGGAAGCTGCTAGGAGCTCTCCTCATGTAAATTCATTGTCTGTACTTTCACAGCTGCATGCCAGATAGGGAACTCTTGTTTAAAAGAAAAGTAGATGAATAAGCCTTACATCTGGCAGTGCAGGGAAGAGACATGAGGCCTCCAAATAGTTTATTCTTTGTAAAGGTCCCCTTGTCCTTCCCATTCTTGATCTCTTGGTTTTGTTTGGGGTTTTTTTCTTGTTTTGTTTTTGTTTTTTTTGTTTCTCTGTTGCCAAAATAAAATTTTCCTCTTGGATTCCCACATGGTGCTGTGAGATTCCCACAGTACTCCCACTCTGGTTTATCTAGAGGACCTGGAGATTTAAGTCCTGCAGCAGAGAAGACACTAGGATGCTGCACTGCAAAAAGCATAGGCTACACAGCAGGAGTCCTTGAATTGTAGATATGGGGTGAGCTGTATGTCATACATTGCAGGAGATGCGTAGGCTGCCTTTGGGAATGACTCCTCTGCAGCATCCTGCTCCTCCTGTGCCTTATGGTCTTTCTTGACCTTATGTGTTCTTAAGGAGAGTCTCTTCTCTACTGCTTCTATGGGCTGGAGGAAGGAACCTTCAGGGATGAAAAATGTTGTGGGGTTTTTTTGTGGTGTTGTTTGTTTTTTTTTTTTACAACAAACATCTCTGCAGAGCTTTCTGTGGATCATCACTGCCTGTCTAATGCAAATTAATTATAAATCTGTTTAGAGCTGTAGGTATATGTGATTAGCATGTTTTAAGCATGGATATTTATACGGACTCTATTTTTAAGCAGATCTGTACTGACACAATGCTTGGCACCCCCCAAAATCTTCACCCTCACTGCTTCTTCAGGGCTGGGGAGCAGGTCACTGTCTGCACCCTGGCTGCAATCACACCTCAGGCTCTTAAGAAGGCTTGTGGAGTTTTTCAGTCTAGCCCCTTGATGAATGCTTAACCTAACATGAATTATTCAGACTGAGCTGGCCCTTGTGGGGAGAAGGTTGGAGAGAGTGAAGATGGCTTTCCTGGAGAGGTGCTGCTGAAACCCCTGCTTGGGGATGGAGAGGGTGGAAACATGTTTAGCAGAAGGAACCAAGATAAACTGGAGGATTAAAGAGCAGACAAATAAGGGGAAACAAGGGAAGGTTTTAGGCAGCCAAAACTGTCCTTCACCTACCTGAAAGGGACCTTTGGGCAGCATCTGCCAAGTACAAATTCTGTTTCTTACATGCTTAAGGAAATTGAAAATTAAAAATGGACCAGCTCTGGCACTGGACTGGACTTTTATTGCCAGTGTTCAGAAAGGAAACAGATAGCAGCTTAAGGACAAGTATGTTTCTCATCTCTGATATTTCTCAGAACTGTGTCACCAGATGGAAGAAGTGGTGGCACTGTATGGCATAAAATGTTGAGAAACCTTTAAAGAATCACAGGCTTGATACAGATCCTGTTATGCTCAAGATGGTCTCCAGAGTCCAGGACTAGGATGTGTTGTTCTAGCATACCATAGTGAACTGCAGGCTTGCCTGAGAATGAAATACCATTGGGAAAAAAATAAATAAATCACATTTCCATGATACCAAGGCAATCCAGAAGGAGAGGGAGTGCCTGGGAACACCATGCTATAGGGACTTCATGTCTGTAAGGGAGCTGGGCTAATGATTTCACAGTAGGTGGAACTGGAGAGGAAATCTTATCTCCAGACTCCTCAGAGATGGTTGGTGCGAAACCACTGGCTCCAAAGTTAATTTTTTTGACTGACTGATAGAAATGCAGAAGTCACAGGTAAGATACGTGTTATGTGTCACAGCAGTTTTCACCACACCTGAATCAAGACTGCTTTAAGTCAGGCAGAAAGCCTTATAGGGAATGCAAGGATAATGACAAAAATAATAGGAAAAGAAGTAAAAGATGCAATCTAAGGAGTCATCCAACCATCTGAAATCCTACTATATTTGATTGGTTTCTGAGAGTAGTGTTCTGTTATGGTAGACAGACAAGGATACATCATTGGTTGAAGTAAATCAGCATGGCTCTTCTGAAGCCAGCAAAGCCATATTGATTTACATTACTTGATGGTCTCTGCTTGAAAATTCATCATTATAACGAATACTGTTAAACTCCAAGTTTGTCACCAGAGGAGAGCCTGCAGGGAATCATCCTTCCTGCTTGAACAAAAAGATTACTCAAATGGGAAACTGTCTTGCTTCAGGATATGATGCCACAGTGTTAGGAGGAACAGCAGTATGGGCAACAATCCTGGAAAACAGCTGAGTATCTAAAAAACAGGAATGCCTGGCAGCTGGGAATGTTAAACAGGAAGGAATGGGAAAAAAAAGAGGGTTTGTAAACAGGACAAGTGTATGAGTGTTTTACTAGCTGGATGCTCACCGCTGAAGAACTGCATGGATGGATATCTACAACAGGGCTAGCAAAAGGAAGTTGGACAGTCTTCATGGGGTCTGTATGAGGAGCATGGTGAAGCCCCAGACTCACCTGGAGAAGCGAGTGAAGGGCTAAATACTTTCTCTAAGCTCTGGTCTAGGCTGGAAGAAACAGGTTGATCGGAGTTTTGGGCTTTATAAGAGCGGAGAGTTGACTTTCATTCACAGCCTGTTTTTGGAGTTAGGACACTTCCAGGGAATGGCCTTTGTATGTGTTTGGGAATGCTACATGCTTGGCCCTAGCAGAGGCTTGCCACTCTCCTGAGTCCTGCATGTTACCAGCTATTTAGTAAGCATACCCTGATACACACCCTGTTTCTATTAATAGTGCCTTTCTTTTTCCAAACAGGGTTCAATTCTTCCTTTATCTCATTGTCTGAGGGGGGGGCTTTTAGTAAATGCCAGCTTTATACATTTTTTGTATGCCACAGGAGGCTGCTTTATACTGTAGTACAATTATACACAGTGGAGAGAGTACAGAAGCTAAGCATGCCAAATCATACAGGAATCCACAGAGCTTGTCTTGGCTGTGGTAAACACACACTGAAAGCAGCAAGCTTATAATCAGCATTATTTGTTATTCAAAAGATCTCCCAAGCCGTTTTCATCAGCTATATGATGTTGGGGGAGGAGAATCTGTTCTTACCTTCCAACACATATAGCAGATGGCTCATGTTTTATGAATGGAGAAGACACCACATGTGCCTATACATACACACATGCATCAACACATGGACATGTGCCCCAGCTTAAGCAGTGCATGTCCTAATCTGATGCACTATTGTATCTTGTTCTTTTTAATAGGAAATTTGCTTTGCTTGCTCTTCTCAAGCTTTGACGAGTTGGTTTTTCCATCTCTCTTCTCTTGTCATTGTGGCAGTAGTAATCTCACACTATATACCTAGCATCCTGCCTTCTGAAATACAGCTGTTAAGCCCTGTTCAGTTTAATCCCTCCCCCTTTTTAATATGCCTGTAGGAATTAATTTGCATTTTTAAAAGCAGAGAAGAAATTATAGCCCGTGATCTAATAACAAGACTACAGCAATCTTGACTTATGACACTGACAGCCTTTATTTTCCTACCTGTAAAATTCAGATTCAAAATTTCCATTGCTTTGCTGCAAGGCCCGATTTTCCAACTTTAAGTCTTTCAATGGGAGAGAAGTGTGAAGTTCACAGAGAAATTAGTTAGCCTGGGCAAAAGAAGTATGCTTTAATGTGATGATACTGATTGCAGAGAGGTGGTAAATGCCCCATCTGGGAAACATTCAAGGTCAGGTTGGACAGGTCTCTGAACAACCAGATTTAGTTGAAGATGTCCCTGCTCATTCCAGGGGAGTTTGGACTAGATGACCTTGAAAGGTCCCTTCCAACCCAAATTATTCTATGATTCTGTTCTATGAAGTGGCTAAGGTTTTGAGACAGTGCTGGGCTTTGCAGCTAGATCCTTAGTACTACAGGATTTCCCCTGAGAGAGTGGAACATCAGGAGATTATCTGCCCAGCTGGCTGACTACCACACTTTACTAAACTCACACTTCAGCTTAATTGTCTTTGGTGCAACAGCCACCTTAGTAAATGCAGAAATACAATGTTATTAGAAAGTTGTGCACCCCCAAAGATAGAATTTTCACTGGTCATTAATTAAACGAACATGCAGACTTCTTTTTTTTTTCTTCTTCTTCTTTTTTTTTTTTTTTTTTTTAACAGCACTGTTTTAATACGGATTGTATATTCCAGACTGAAAATGAAGCTGGAATCCTTGGAGAGCCTCAGAGTGACTCAGACAGTGTAAGGGATTTGTCACATTGTCCTGAGGATATGACAGTAATTTATACTGGTATGGGTGTGATGACAGGGAGCCACATCCTCCAGACCCTACTGAGACAATACATGCCTTTAGCCAGAGGAGGTCTGTGAGAGAGGTAATGATAGTCCTAGTATCTGAAGCTGTAGCAAGTTGGCACAAGCCCAAAACAAATCCCTAGATGCTTCCTTAAAAACCCTTTTATCAAATTGAATCTGTGGGTGGAAGAGAAGAGTGGGCTGGATTGTGTTCCAAAAGATGTGACTGTGGCTGGCCACAGGAACTGTCCTGGATGCTGGCACACAAGATAACCCTGTGGGGAAGACATTTCCCTGCCCCTGAGGCCCTTGCCATGGGACATCCCACTTGGGGCATGGCACACCCCAGTGTACAGTTGAAAGTGCCTCTGGTGACTGCTGCTCTGCAGCATGGCTGTCTCTTGGAAGGCTCAGCCTGGCAAGCCAGCTCACACTTTTCCCCAGTTTTCCTGGTTTTTAACATCTTTACCCTTCCATAGAAATGTCCAGAACAGTGGGGAGCTTTTCTCCCCACCAGCTTGCTTTTCAGTTTTGCTCTTTTCGAAGGGGCTTTTCCCTGGACCTCCCTAGGAAGACTGCAGAAAACTCCCAAACAAACAATATATTTAAATGACTTCTTTCCCACTGGCCTAAAAGCCACAAGCTGGGCATTCACTAAGACAGCAGTATGGCCATGGCCTTGGGTGCCTAACTGAGGGCCTTCACAGTCAGCCACATGGGTTAACGTAATGTCTGGCAACACCATCTCTGCCATTGTGCTGTTCATAACCCCACAATGCATACACATACACATTTATTTACAAGTACATACATATACTTATGCATGTGTTTGTAAATTTATATAGTCAGGGTATAGAGAATGCATCAAGTGGTTACAAGACATAGGGAGGAAAATTTGTGCCCCTAAACTGCTTTCTTGGCTTAATGCTTTGTAATTTACTTCAGGGTGCAAATTCATCCTGAATGACTCGGTGCTATGATGACAAGATGCACTGGGCTGTTCACTTTTGAGTATGGAAAGCCTCAGGAGACATCAATCAAGCTTTCCTGGTGACTTTCTGCTTCCATCCATCTTCCATGTTTTTGTACGTGCTCACAATGCACTAGGTTTGAAAACAGAAAAGTTGCAAAGCTGGAGTTATAGAGTTATAAATCAAAGTTTGGCTCCAGTTGTAATTAACAGCTAAAGAATTAACACAAACTTCATACCACTGTACTTGTATGTGTGTGCGGAGGTTTTAAACCTAGAATACATAGCAAAAATTTGGGCATCACCAGAAGGAAAGCAAAAGGAAGCCACGTGTTGCTCAAGAGTGCTCGTCATGCAGCAGGGGTGGGGAAGAAAGTGGGATTTGATTCCAGTTTGGTGAAGGTGCTGATGTGAAAAGTGACATAATATCTCTTTCCCCATGTTTTTTTTCTGGCAGGAAGTTTCTTTCCTGTACATTAATGCATACAATAATAGCCTGAGTCCTGCTGTGTGAGAGAGGCCTGTGCCATCCCTGCTTATCAGCTAGTTTTGAGGAGTGCCACTTTCCCTGCATTTCTGTAATTTAGCTTCCTTTCTGAAGCCCTGTGGAGAGTTAACCCTCTCCACTGGCACAGTTCTCTGGGTCACTGAAAATACATAAGCTTTCCCACCACCTCTACATGCTCTCCCCTGGGAAGTATCATCCTACATATATATATATATATATACATACACACACACTATACACATATAAAACTTGGGAACTCTGGGAAGGCAGCAGCCTCCATGACCTTACAGGCACAGAGCATGTGATATAAGTAGGAACATTCCCTGAAAGATCACTGCAAGATTTGTCCCATGTGGATTACATACCATGAATATATACATCGAAGTATTCAGAGTTTAAAATACACTCCAGATGCTTTTTCCTGCCCTTTCCTCCCACTCAGCTTGACTTTTCCCCAGTTGATTGATTCTCATAGTTTATATTCAGAGATTCAGTATGCTGCTTACTTCCCAGATTAGCCTTTTTCGGCACGCCAAGAGCTGGCCTGCAAGCCTGGGGAAATGCCATGTCATGTGCTGGGAAGCTGGGCTGTATCAGGATGGGATGAGCAACCAGAGCCTGAGTGTTCAGCTGCTCTCAGCACTGGGCAAGCTCTGGGTTCTGTGAGGTCAGCAGGACTTTTCCCAACAAACCTGAAGCTACAGAATCAGGCCAGTGATGGGAAGCACTGACAAATGCAATCAATCTATGACAGAGAACTAGAAAGTGTTCCCTCTATTACAGTTCTGACTTTTTTTTTTTTTTTGTCCTCAAGGCTCCAGAGACACCTCATAGCAGCCTTCCAGTATGTGAAGGGGCCTACAGGAAAGCTGGGGAGGGACTTTTTACAAGGGCAGGTAGTGAGAGGACAAGGGGGAATGATTTCAAGATGGAAAAGGGTAGATTTAGATTAGACATTAGGAAGAAATTCTTCACTATGAGGGTGGTGAGACACTGGCACAGGTTGTCCAGAGAAGTTGTGGCTGCCTCACCCCTGGAAGTATGCAATGCCAGGTTGGATGGGGCTTTGAGCAACCTGGTCTAGTGGGACGTGTCCCTGCCCATAGTAGGGGGGTTGGAACTAGATGATCTTGAAGGTCCCTTCTAACCCAAATCATTCTATGATTCTGTTTCCTAAAATATGAAAATTGTAGGCTGCTTTTGACCCAGATAACTTGCTTGATTTGCCATTAAATTTTCAATTTCTTTGACTGGTTAGTGACAGTTAAACCCCCCCCCAAATGTAAACACACCCCCCTTCCTCCTGGCATTTCTTGCTGTCTGCTTTTTCAGTGCAGCTTGTGCCTTTCCTGTTCCCTGGAGAAGGAAGCAGCATGGTCTTGTTCTGTAGAGAAGAAGCCACAAAGATTGTTCTTTACACATCAATTCTGTGTGTAGCATGTAAATATGAAAGCAAGAAGTAAACACACCTAGGATGTGACCCAAAGAGGGACCATAGTTAGGAGCAGCCTTGGATGCAGAATGAACTGCAGTCCCGTAAGTCACAGCATTTTAGTTTCCTTCTGTGTCAGCTTTCAGTGCTGGTGAGATCTCAAGGAAGTTTTTCCATCTCTGGTCTCTGTTTACCTCTGGGAGCTAAAAACTCTCAGCAGTTTTATGGGATCTGCTTCACATAAGTAGGATGGGGGGGTAGGGGGACAGGGGTGGAGGGGAAAGCAACACACCAAAATATTCAGAAGGTTATGCAGGGAAATGCTGATATGGGAAAGGAGGAGGGCTGACAGGCAGCTCCCTTTTCAGGGTGATTGCAAGAAACGTCCACAGCCCCCACTTTTTTCTGATTCATTCAAACAGTTCTTGCTGTATCTAGTTATTTACATATTAAGAGGAATAATATTGTTCGTGCCAGTGCTGTGTGTGGTTACCCAACACAGGTACTAGGATAAAAGAGGCTTTCTTCTGATGCTTTAAAATAAGAACATACATGTATTCCCAGCCTCAAATACAGCTGAATGCAGACACCACACATAAAGCATCACTCGTCACGGACTGCAGCACATTAGAGAGCTGGATTTGCCTGCCCAGTTCCTGCCTTGCCATGTCTTTCCTGGCCTTCCATCAGCCAGCAGTGACCCCTCCCCTAAGCTCTGCTGTGACACCAGCCTCCAAAATCAATTCTCCACAGCTCTGTATGGAGGGAAGTCTGTTTATTGCTGCGTAGGGTCACCGGGGATATCACAACTCCAGATCTCTTGAGGTCTTCTCAGGATCCTTGGCTGGTCTCTCGTGCTGGTTGTTTCATGAGATTTCTTTGACAGACCCCGTCCCATCTGTAGGAGAGTCAGTCCTTCCCCAACTCTTTGGCAGAGAGCAGTGACATCCCTTTGTCACTATATTCCCTAGAACCATCACTGACATGTTAGTGAACCACATGCACTAACTCTGTTCTTACTTGGTTTTGTGATTTGTTTTGTTGTTTGTTTTGTTTGATTGTATTTTTTGTTGTTGTTGTGGGTTTTTTTTGAATGTGAAAAAACTGTTTTGATTGCTTATGGGTCAGAAGAAGCAGCACAACAGTGCTGGACATGTGCAGTTCTCAGGCACCATAGAGCAAAATAAATACAATCTGCAGTGCATAGGACAGAGGCAATTCCAAGCTCATCAAGCCTGGTCTTCAACTATCCCATGCTTTTCCCTGCCACTTTAACCCCACTTGTTATTCCAGCAACATAATTTTTCTGCTCTCTCTGTCTCAATACTTTGCTACTGTGCAGACAGGATATTCCATCTGCTGCAGCTTTCTCTTCTTTAGGCTAAGAAAAATCTAATATTAAACAATCCACTTATAAGATATTATTTATACTTAGATTCTTTTTACATAGAACCTTAATATGTTCTTCATGTATAACCTTTGCAGTAGTCTTTTCCAGCTCATATTCATCTTTCTTCAACTTGTATCTCCCACTGAACACAGTAGTACAGATGATATCTCACTGATGCCTAATGCAGTGGCATTAATACTTCTCCATTTCTGCTAGACATACTAATGTTTAAGGATTGCATTTACATTTTCCACAGCCTCATCAAATTAGTAACCTGTAATAATCAAGATGCTAACTAATACTATCAGGTCCTTTCCTTCCTTTGTCTTTTCTACATACTGCCCCTGATTTATAGCAGAAAATCTTGTTATTTTTCTGGATGTACATAATTTTTGCCTCTCAAGCTTTTGCATGTAATTCCATTTCTATTATGGGAGTCTGCAAAGTCATTAATTTTTCTAGTTATGATATCTAAGCCCTTGTACCTAAGTGTCTTTAGCACATTTCAACAGCACACTCTCGGTTTGCATCAAATTTATTTGTGAGAACATTAAATAAGATTAGTCCCAAGACTGAACATTGAAAAACTCTGCTCATAACCTCCCTCTAGAGACCAGTCCTCTTTTCAATGCTCCATCTTCTGTTTATCTGCCATCTTCTACCTCACATTTCCTGTCCTAATGCTGATCTTTACTAATGGTTTCCAATGCAACACAGTATCGTAGGCTTTATAGAACAATAGGTATATCCACTCCATCTGAAAAACCAATCCCTTAAAGAAAATATACCACATAATATATGCCTTTGATAAACCTGTGGGTTTTTAAATCTTGGGTGTGTTGTTTTGTTTTGTTTTTGTTTTTGTTTTTTTCTGTATTTTTTTATTATTCTTACCCTTTAAGTCTATTCTAAATCCTTATCTGCCAGAGACCCAACAATTATCTATCTGTCAGAGTTACTGAGACCAGAGTGATGATCCACCATAGCATGGACTGTATTTCTATTTTCTTAGAAAACGTGGCACGAAAGACCTCACTTGCTGCTCTCTGTTCCAGTGGCACCACCTCTAAATGTGAAAATGTCCTGAAGACCCTTGCTGCCGGGCCTCTAATTGCAGATCTGTATTCCTTCTGAACAGTGGGCTCTAGCCCAGGTGCTCTGTCCATTTTGACCCGAGCATCTTCAGTTCTCTGAATTTTGTTTTTCTTGTCCTTGTTGCAACACTGTCAGTTTAACTGGTGATGCTGCCTTTACTTCCTTGTTTTGTACCGACCTTACTGGAGGTACATTGAAAAAAGTCACTGAGTTTGTGCATGATATCAACACTTTTGTAGTCTCATGCTCATTGCCTCCCTCTCCAGCTGAACAGGTATGATATGGATCCCCCTGGACAACTTACTTTGTTAAACTTGGACTCCTGGCCTTCCAGAGCACAATACTGGAGAGGCCACTGACTCTTGTGGTTTGTTTCCATGTTTTGGTATCTTCATAATTTTGCACTGTGTCATGCATTGTCTGTCGTTCTGATAGGACTACTGCAACCCACAAAGAGTTAAATTTTTCCACAGAGGCTGTCAAATAGCCCCAGGCCTGCTCCTTAGTATGTCTCATCTCTTCTCAGATAAACTGTTTTTCTCCACTTTTAGTACTTCTATTCAGAAGGTCCCACTCCTCTTTCCACCACAAGAGAAGCTGATCTGCTGATCTGCAAAGACCACCTATCTTGATTCCAGCCAGCAGAGTCAGTACCAGGCTGGGCTTGGGCATCTTTGGACATCTCAATTAAGTGGCAAAGTGTTGATTGTAAAAAACTGAGAGCTAATAATACAGTCAAGTCCAGAGGTCTCTATTGCTACTACTAATGAGAGTGCTTAGGGCTCAACTGAATTGCCTTGACACAGGTCTTTAGTGACATTTGAGATGCCCAAAGTGTCCCACATCGCCTCCAACCACCAGTCCAGCAGTAAATAGTACTGAACTTTGATAGATGTTGCACAATTTAAAGGAAAAGCAGCAGGAGAAAGGAGTAAAGTATCCAAATGTTAGAATTTACAGAATATTTTTCTACTAACAAGTCAAATGAATTCTGTTGTAATTTGTTCTCTGGATTTATTTATTTATTTGCAAGCCCACGAGTGACTATTCCTGTAGCTGGCCTGTTCCCTCAGGATATCTCAGGAGGTTGCAGGGAATATGGATGGTGTGTGATGCTTCCACACAATCGTGCTGCACTACGCTTAAGCATTCACTTCACTTACTGAGAAGCAATCGTCCAGAAGACTTTACATTTTACCACTGGGATGCTTAGAGTCACTAGTTCATATGCACTCATATCTCCCGTACAGCATCAGGGAATGATGAAATAATGGTCCAGAATTGCAGGTAGTAGAGCATAATGGTGTCTCCTTATCTTCCCAATTTGCAATTGATTTCATTTTTTTGTCTTTGCAATTGGTTTTGTCCTGGACTTTTACGCAGGTCTGTGCATCACACATTTTCGGCCACATCACAACAATCAAGATTCCAAGAAGTAAAATTATATACTACTGATGACAAAGCTGTCAGGTTTTGATAAATATGTATCCTGGTCCAAAGAACAAGGATCTGCTCTACCAGAACTCTTGTAATAAGCTGTGATAGCACCTCCTACTCCCTTCCCAAGGAAAGCAGGGGATCCTTCAGCCATTTGGCAGGGGTATTGATGTGTGTCTGCATTGGCAATTTCCTGTTGGGGCTGGAGACAGAAGAGCTGGAAGGATTTTGTGACTACAGAAGAAATAGTGGGATGTGGAGAAAGCAAAGTCTATAGTGCCATAAAGAGTGTTCCTGCTTTTTTGGCTTTAGAGCAGGTCTTGAGCTGAGAAATCACCAGTGTGATTTCTCCGTACCTGAAACCAATCTGCTCTGGACCTGCTCAGTAAATGCAGAGGATTCAGTAACTGAAAATGCAAAGGGCTTCTTCCATCTCTCAACTGTGAAGACGGCTGAGTGCAAACACTGCCCTCACGGCACTTAGTACGTTGATTAAAGATTATAAGGGCAGGAGGACAGGTCTGAGGAAGCACGGTAGGCCTATCTAGTTACAAAACAGGGATAGGATTACAGCGTTCTTGCATTTTACCTAGAAAAAGGCAAGATTTCCTTTCAGATGACAAGCACTTTTTACTCTAGAGGTAAATATGCATTAAAGTTGGTGATGAAGAGAAATAGAAAACAGCATCAAGGTAACCTTTTATAGGTATATGTCATACTTTATACTAGAGTGCTCAGTATTCATTCTACGTACCAGCCTTGCCTGCCCTATATCTTCAGACTATCACTGCTACAAGAACATCTCTAATATACTAATACTAATATATTCTACACAGTTTTTTGAGGATTTCTTCCCTGTGTATTTTCTAGATGGGGAAAAAGGGGGATTCTTGCTCAGCTTCAGTTTGGAGAAAATGTGTGACAACCCAGATCCCATATAAGAATTCTCTTCTTTTTCTTTTTCTTTTTTTTTTTTTTAATTTTTGTGTGACTAAAACTGACTAAATCTTCTTAATGGTATTTTGGTATCTTTTTGAGTTGGAAACCATTCTGTTTCTGATTAATTCATGCTGCCATGCGAGTCCTAGAGCTATGCAGATAAGCTGAATGCATCACACTACAATGTCTGTGTTGTAAACCTAAGGGTATTCATGGGCTTTTCAAGTGAATGCACATTCATACGTGAAGTAGGCAACACACAGTGAAAGAGCTACATTATGTGGATGTGCTCAACAGCTGAAAAATGAACTGTGTCATGGATTTCAGCTTCATGGAGTGAGCAGCTGAATTTAACGGTGACACTGAAAGATTGTTCTTCTGTGTGACTCAGTTTGATTCATTGGCCTGACAATGGCCTCTTCTTTGTGAATCCTTCACACCTGTAGATGCACAACACTAACAGAGGTTTAATTCTGGCAGTTAGCAAAACCCAAACTATTAGTGTGCCCAAGTAAGTGCAGCAGTTTTTCTGATGTCGATGTTGTTTGCAGCACTCATTATATGCTTAAGAGGAGCATTATACTGGTGCATTCTTTGAAACCTCAGTTCCAAGATTTTAGGTCAGAAAAATATTCATGTTGAGTTCGATAGACTCTCAAGAAAATTATAGAAAATACATCATTCCTAGACTGCAAAACTTCAAACTGGAAGCGAAATAGAATGGTAACTGTTTTGCCCCTTAGGCCACTTTGTACTGAATTCTTTGCAAGATAAAAAACAGCAAGCCACTAAATAAGTACTAAAGATTTCTCAGGATATCTATGGTGACATTCCTAAGTAAACCACAGGAAATCCTTGCGGACCTTAACCATAGATTTAATAATTGATACAACCTCAAATAAATATTAAAACCAAAACCACAAATTACATTCTTCTTGCCGCTCAAGATCTACACTGAGCTGTCAGAATATTAAAGCAGCCTGTACCCAAGTTGTTTATAAAGAGAATAGTGGCTGTGACTGAGCTAAAGGAAAAGGGTAAATAACCATCTACCTGAAAGAATGAGGCTTGGTTCTTACTAAACAACTTTTGCCACAATCCCCAGTTTAGCTGTAAATCAGAGTTACAGAAGGGAAATGGAAATAAAACATTCAACGTGGAAATAAAACTAGCCCAAGTTTATATGGCAGTGGAAATTCCAACACCTTCTTGGAGCTCATTTTTAGCAATAATTATACATGAAAATGCCACTTCAAATCCTCCTGCACATCCCCAGAAGTATCCCAGAATGTCTCTAGAAGTCATGTGGGAACTATGGGGCCAAAATACAAATTCAGCTGAGATGCCAAAGCATATTGCTGGTAGTATGTTGATAAAAAACGTGTTCCACATTCTTGTTTTGGATTGGGTTATGCAGTTCAAACACACACACAAAAAATGAGAGAAGTGCTTGGTTCAGTGTACAGCAGTTATCTGAGGTAGTGACCTAGCCTGGAAGCGGGGCTGTTGAATTCCTCTCTATGTGATCAATGACGCAGCCCAAGACTCAAAATGTCAAACGAAATACCACATGATTCAGAAAAGGTTCTGGAAGGGCCCAGTCAAAAAGAGCAGAAAAGCTGGAAGAGGAAATGCAAGGGCAAAAGTGAAGGAAAGAGAGTTTTGTTTCTGACTGCTGCCTGTTCAGGCAAACTTCAGTTTAAGGACTGCATGTTTCTTGAAGTAATATGGATTTTATTTTTTTTACTGTACCAATATTTTCATAGAGAAAGAGCATTGGCTAAATAATATGCATTGAATGGACCATGAGTGCTTATCAAGCTGCATCATGGAAGGAGGTTTTACTTCAGCAGTGATGGTAAAGTAGATGTTTCAATAGTGTCATAGTATCATAGTATCGTTCTGGCTGGAAAAGACCTTCAAGTTCATCGAGTCCAACCACTACCCTAACTCTGCTGCATCCACTGCTAAACCCTGTCTCCTGGCACCACATCTGTCTTTTTAGATGTCTCCAGGGATGGTGGCTCAACCACCTCCTCAGACAGCCTGGATCACCAAGTCCAACTCCTGCCCCAGAACAGGACAACCCCAAAGTTCACACCATGTCCCTGAGGGCCTTGTCCAAGTATTTCTTGAATATTATCAGGCGCTTAAAGAGGCACTTCATTTAGGAGGAGTTGTTTGTGGGTCCCAGCATTTTATGTGCCTGTGCCAGCCGGCTAGCAGGCTGTCCCTGCAGAGCTGGACATATCAAAAGGGGCATGTAGAACTGGGAACAACCTTCTCAGTGCAAGTCTTACTGCCATTTCTTGAACTGTGCTATTGGACTGTGGGCTGAGGAACATATCTGTGAAATGCCTCTTCTCCACTTCCAGAATTCACTTTAAGGCAATATACTAAATTTATTTCTTCAAACTGCTAAGTTGGAAGTTTCAAATAATCCTTTTCAGGGATACAAACACATGGAAATAATTGTGATAGCTTTTAAAGCTGTCTGAAGGATGTTTGCTGACACTTTTCTCTTTCCTCTTTTAAGGGTCAGTTACCAAGTGTAACCCTTTTATTTGACCCTTTTATTTATGTTTGAAGAGACTTTGAGCCAAAAATGATAAGAATAAAAGCAAGGATAGCCCAGTAAAGTAATTTACTTAATATAAATTGAGCAAGTTTGTATCTAAATTTCTGTGACCAGGCACTTTGCAATGTCATGAAGTCAACATACAATGCAAGACAAACTTTAAAAGTTCACTCTCCTAAAATTTGCAGCTATATGAGCCCACTCAGTATGTGACAGTGGGTAAAGAAGATGATGAGGGGAAGGTATGAAGGATTAGCATTGGATGCATAATAAAAGACATCAACATTTCTACTGTGCGCTGGGCTAGGGGCTCATAGGATGGATCTGCATAAAATCGAGCCTTGTTCATGTTTCACAGGAGTACTGGGGAACCAGGCACCCAAATCTGACCGTGCCACTGATCTGCTTGGCATGTTGGAGCAGCTGCTGCTGCTCCTCCAGGCCTCTGCTCCTCCGCTCTTCTTCTCCTGCTCTTTTAGACTGAAAAGTTTCAGGGCAGGCACCCCTAGACTCCAGGTTTGTGCAGGGTGTCAGGTGTAGACACCCCCATTTCAGTCCCACCTCAAACTTTCCTCTGGGTGCTGCTGCAGTCATGTAAGACAAGATGGGCACAGGCACAGAAGCAGATCAGCAAAAATCTTGAGAAAGAACTATGGTGGCCCAATTTGCTTAAATGCCAGGGATCTTCAGGTACATTATGTATTCAACATATTGTTGGTTTTATGGTCAGGAGCCAATTCTGCCTTAATGATAATAAAGGAAAGTGCTGAAGTTCAGAGGCTATACAAATGGAGATTAATACTCACTTTAAAAAAGGTTATTTAACATTTTTTACTGCTTTAAAACTATAATGCTTTTTTGATTTTGAACATTTTCAGGATTATTAGCTTTGCTTAGATTTAAAACTAGAAATGGATAAGTATGAAATGGAAAGACAAGCATGCAAAAATTATTGCAGAAAAGTACATTGCAAAGTGAGGACTGTATGTGGATGCTGAAAGGCTCCATATATTTAAAGACAGTCATTTGTGGGATAATGATGCCTGAGTCATCATCACATACTGTGTGTCTGTGTGTGTCAAAAGAGGAGTAATAAACGCAGTCATAAGGCGAATCTGTGTGACTGAGTAATGAAGAGACTGAAGAAGTAATAGCTGGAATAACGATGGCTGGGAGGGTTGCTTTTTATGATAATATGTGGTTTGCTTAATGAGGAACGGGCAACATAAAAGAGTCAAGAGATTGGGTTGTGTATTATAAACCAAGAGATGAAGGAAAGATGGCCAAAGATGGCAGGCAGGCAGATTTTGGATAGCTTATGGTATATACAGAGAGGCAAGTGAGAGACAGCAACATGACAGGGTATTCTTCCTGGAGCTTTAACATCTGTGGCTTCTGCTAAGCATGACCAGCACACTTCATCTTCAGTGTAGGGGAGGGAAATGGGCCTTGGTACACCACACTTGAAAAGCTGCTGCTGATTGTCACAAGCTGCTGATGGGACAAGGACAAGTTGCCTTGTTCAAGGAAAAAGAGATAAGTGACCCTGCCATGCGCTGTGGTTGCTTCCGCACTCAGAGCGGGTTAGGGGAAAACCATGGATTTCCAGTTTCAAAATGCAAAACTGCTTTGGAAAAGTGGCACCTTGTTTACAGGTATTTCAGTGTGAGTTTTGCCAGTAACTTCAGGAGCTAAAGTGTTTCTTCTGCAGATGTTTATGAACCAAAATGCTCTAATACTGTGCAATGGCTAAGCATGGATGTCCTAATATGTTAATTCTGAAATAAATTGTCTGCCTGAGACTCCTTAGTTAACAGAAGCAATGAACTGTGCTATAAGTTCATTTGTAATTTTCCCTATGTAGAGAAATAATTTCCCCCTAGATTTCTGTGAAGTCTTTACTTCGGACCCGTGATAAAAGTGTCAAGATGATTTAGTGATTTTTCTCAGTTGGATTTATTAATAACTGAAATATTAGTTATTTCTGAAAGTGCTATAATTTAATCAACATGCAATGCATAAGGATTCTGCCATATCAATCACCAGTAATAGATTATCATTATCCATTAGTTATCTCTCTACTGTCAAAAGTTAGTAGTGAAGAATATCAATGTTTGGGAACAACCCATCTTGTCCATGATGAATATACCCAGTTTGCCATCCCATGCAAGTCAAATATGACATTAGGGATTGGTTTGAGCATTGCTGGACCATTTGCAGGTTCTGGATTGCTGAAGGATCAAATCACAGAGCAGATCATTATCTGCTTGGAGTTCCCCTTCAGATTGCTCGAGCAGGGAGCAGGTTAGTAGTTGAGAGCTGTTGTAGGGAGCTGGTGCAGGCATCCCAGTCCCTCCATCCTCCCTCTGCAGTGTCTTGCAGCTTTGAATGGGTAATCACACCCGAGAGCCTGGTTCTGTGCCTGCTTACGCCCAGCTGTGTCCCCTTCGGTTGTTGTGTTTGCTGGAACAGGGCTGCTAATGAAACTGGAGATGTGCTGAGGTATCTGCAGGGTTGGATGCCTAATGAACAGAATTCTTAATGGGCCATAAATCCAATCAAGGTTTTCATACCGTGTAAGCAAGCAGTGCAGTTTGTGGAAAACAAGAGCCTCCCTGAAAGCTACTGTTATGCAAATATCATCACACTCAGGGCATGCATTAAAGCAACCCTTGAATCGGAGCCTTTTGACTTTACACAGGAAATAAAATGAGATCCAAACAGGAGGGAATAATACTGGTCGATTTGCAAGATAAAGATTAATAAAATAACTCATTGTATGCTTTACACAGAAATTTTATGGTTACCTTGCTGCACATTTTTTAAAAAAGATCTTTTTTTAACTTTCTGTGCCAGAACTATGATTCATTCACACAAAAAGGTTACATGAGAGGCATAATTTTTTAGTTAGTTCAGGCTCTGCTATTCAAAGGAGAGAAGCTTTTGTGAGATCCGCCACTGGTCAGAGAGAGAATTAGTTTTATTAGCAGTGTGTCATTCACAATGTGCCTTACACATCTATCAGCTTCCTCACTTCATTATTATTATATTTTTTTTTCAGTTTGTTAGCACTGGGGTGGTCTGGGATTCTCAGTATGAATAAAACCCATTGTATGCTTCCTGTACTCTCACCCTGGAGTGGCATTTCCATCTGACCAAGGACACAGGGCTCTTAAAAAAAGAAAGGGAGCGCACACACACACAAAAGCAGTGCTGTGCTTCCAGGATGTCAGTATTACCAACTGATTTAACCAGAAAAATTGTCCTGTCTCATCCTTTCCTGTATCTTTACTTTTTGTTCTTTGTACTGCATTAGCTCGAGAGCTTCTCCTAGACCTTTTGCTCTTTGCTAAAAGCTGCCTGCATGTTGCTGGAATTAATTCTGGCATTTGGGAGAACATCAAGGCCGTTCACTACGGAGTGAACTATTCTTATTGGCAAACCCTGGTGGGATCACATGAAGCATGGGGTGTCTCCCTGGTGCCTGGCAAGCAGACACAAGCAGCCGCCAGCCTTCCCTCCTCTAGCTCCCAGACAGCTGGAGGGGGAGGACAAGAAGCCTGTGTCTCCTCACAAAGGATGCTGCCGTCATATCAACGGTGCCCAAAATAGGCTGTAAGCAGAATTTAGGTGTCTTAGTTTAAGCATACAAGCAAACCAGCCCTGCTGTAGCAGCTACAAATCCGCCAGGGTTTAGGATAATATCAGCTCTTATGTACAGGTGACAGGGTTCTGTAGTGCATCGAATCTGTACCAAGCATGTGTAATAATTTGGTTTTTAGTCTTGCAAATTAAAAGTCCAGGGAGAAGTGCTAGTGACCATCTCTCCGTCTTTCTGCATATGGCAGACCATAAGTTTTCTTCAAATTAATTGGAGCAAGAGCATCTGCTCTAGAAAAAAAATAATTCAATTGATTTAAAAATTTCCAGTACTGGAGAAATCAACAAGATAAGCAGTCTCAGAGAACCTACATACTTAATGATCTGTGCCCTGTTTCTCATCTGAAGTTTTTGTATTTTCAACACCAGGCCACTGCCTTCTGTTACGCTTTTCTTTGCAGAATGAAGAGCCTTCAAACTCCTGTTTCACAAGTTGGTAGTTATAGACTAGTGATCATAATTCTTCCTTCTGCTTGAGTAAAACTGATGGAGCTCCAGGATAATTTCATTATTTAGCATGCTTTTTCAATTGCATTCTTAGTTTTTTGGCCTTTTTCAGACCTCTCCTCATGCTCTCAATGTCCTTCTTAACTGGGCTGCAGGTAAAGGACAGCCCACTTTGGTGACAGTCATGCATGATGCAGAGATGATGGATGCACCCTCCTCCTTCTCCTCATCCTGGAGCTTGTTCTGGTTCTACAGCCACTGATCACAGCTTGTTCAGACCCACTGGTGCATCAGGGGCTACTGAACAGCAGTAGAGTGGTGGGAATATTTTATGATGCTCAAGTCTTTTTCAGGGTCTCACCATGCCTGCAAGGGTGAGTTCTGTAAATGCAATTGATGATCTGCGGTAGTAGGTTCACTATTTTGTATTTGGCTATGTTAAAATTCCCATGGGATTATTGTATTCATGCTAGTACATGATTTTTTTGCTGCCTGAGAGTTTCTCAGTTGTGATTTCCTTTTTTTTTCTTTTTTTCTTTTTTCTCTCCCCAAATCACTGATTAAAATGCTCAGTAGAAAAAGAGTCAGAGATTGATCCTTTTGGGACCTCCTTAGAAACCAATCCACTCCTGAATAATTCCCCATTTACACATGCCTTTAGGGAACTGTCAAACAGCTTTTAATCCATACTGCTGAGAGAATAACACTAATTTTGACACTATTCATGCCCCAGTGGAAAGGAGCAAATTTCAGGACTGCTGTATTTGACCAGAACAAAGTTGAATCTGCAGCTGTATTTGAGTTTTCAAGGGATTCAAATAGCAGACAGCTGGCTGGCCATCTCTGCCTGTTCCAGCTTAATATTTCCACGTTTTTTTGAAAAGGAAGGCAGACCTGTGTGGTGATGTGTTGCCAGCATTTTAAGTCAGAGGTTCCATAAAATGTTCCCAGCTTTGTGTGATAAAACTAAATGAGCTTTTGTAAAAGAAAAAATAAAAAAAGGGGAAAAAAAAAGAGAGAGAAAAAGGGCTGTAGAATACTTTAATGTATTTTAACTCTTTATGTGTTTTCCTGTAGTACAAGAACAGAATGGCATGGCAAAAAAGCCTGTCTTAGTTAGATATAATGAAAACAGCTATAGTCTGCTCCTGGTAAATATTTGCATTGCCTAGTGTGTGCGTTGGTAGACAGGATTTTGGAGAGAAGAGCTGCCAAATGTTTTCTGCAAAGAGGTTTTGCTTTCAGTTTGCCCGACCCTTTGTACACCCTGGGCCATTTGAGCAACAAACTCTCTGCTCACTGGAAGCGACTGGGATGCACTTCAGAAACCATCTTTCTTTGGGTGCAGAGAACTGTACACAGGGCACTATGTGCTATATAGTTCCCAAAGCCTCCCTTGGGTTTGAGGTAAGGCGGGAACAGCTCAGGGTGCCACCTCCCTCTATGAAAACAGGCAGTGGAAGAGGGGAAGGCAGATGGGCAAGGGAAGAAGTTTCTAGGCAGGGCTCAGGACAGGGCAGAGGGGGTTCCCTGGGAACCACCAAGCTCTTCCAGTGCAGGTCCTTTCTCAGCACTGGGAGAAAGTGGCTACGTGGTGGTTTTTAGCATTGTCTGATGACATCCTGCAATGTCTCACTGGATTAGCCACAACCACAGTCAGGGACTAGAGAAAAGATGCTTGGCATGAAGAAAACCACCTCATTCATAGTTTTCAACCCATAAATATTGTGACTGAGGCCGTATTTGCCGAAATGAGCAAAATTTTTTTTTTAATTTTTTTTTTTTTTTTTGGAGATAACAGTAATAGGTGGAAGCAGCAGGTAGGTCTGCAAACCCAGCCTGAGGGTATTGTGCTTAACTGAGTGACTTCAAACTGAGTGGAAGAAGGTGGATCTCTTGGGCTGAGGTAGCCTAGCTGTCATTTATGAGAATTATTCCTGCCTTGAGGCATGATAATCCATTAATTGTTTGTATGTATATATATAAGAATCCAAACAGATTTTCCCTGAGAATGGAGGATACAGAAGCACTGTGAACTTCTTGAAAACACATCAGCAAAACACAGGCAAACCACTGACATGCAAAATGCAGCATCTAGACCCAGGTGAGTGAAAGCTGAGCAGGCCTTTCCTTTCTCACCCGGGTCACCACTTGGGATCATCTATCTTAATTTTATAGTTGTGCAACTGACAGCTACTGACATGAGCACACTGGAATAATTATATAGCAGGAGAACTAAACCCCTCCAAATTTGAGGGAAGCAATGCAGGAAGTTTCCAATGGAAGGAATCCTTTCCAGGAGAGACAGCAAAATCAAATGCGTGAAACAGAGTAGCTAAATGTGCCTCATTTTTTTGTTCTTCCAAAAAAAAAGTAGAAATATCCTTGCTTTTCCTGTGGGAGCACAGTCTGGTTCATTTGTGGAACTAATTACTACGCAATTGCAGCTAACAAAAAATATTGAAGATTGCCTATTGCTCGCCTATGATGGGGGAAAAAAAAATAAAATTGCTCTTTGCAGCAAGTAAAACCAAATTTGTCACATCACTCACTCGTACGACGCTTTTCTGGCGCTCGCCGATCCCACGCACTAGATGCTTGTGTTGGTTGTTCTTGCGTCATCTCTGAAAGCCTTGATGACTGACTCATTTTTGCACGGCATGCGGCGCATGTAGGCTGGACTTCTGCGGGCTCCTGGAGCCAGGGAACAGGAGGAGGCTGTGTGGCAGGAACGGCTGCAGGGAAGCAAGCACCAGGAGGGTGGCAGGGTCAGCAGGATTCACCCCATCCAGCTCTGCTTCTTGTTTCCTCCTCTCATTTTGGCTGCTCTGCATAACTTGCTTGCAGCCAAGCTGTTGTTTCACTAGGAGGTGATTGGATGAAAAGCCCTGCTGCCTCCAGCTGAATGTCATGACTTCTCCAGGGGAAGTTACCACCTCATGCTTCTGCCAGCAAAGGGAAGACAAAAGCATTATCTTCAGGGGCTTCAGGAGAGCTCTGCAGTTGCCTGATTTCAACTGGTTGCACCAACCCAACTCCCTGAAGCCAAGGCAGAGGAAGGAACATGAGCAGAGGAGGTAACCACAGCTGGCACAGCCACATCTGCAGGACAACATTGGTCCGTGCTACCATTCTTTAATATCTCATTACACAGAAAATTACTTGATTGTTTGGAGAAGTGTAGAGTTAGCCGTTTCCCAAGAGGAGCAAATCCTGTTTCCTGTCTCAGGCTTATTTAGTACCACCATCACTTCAACAGCTGATCAGTGAGAAAGGAAATAATTCTTTTTACTTAGAAGTTGAACAACATGTGCTGGAGTCATTACCTCCAAAAGCCAACACCTGGTTCTTACAAAATGGGATACTTGGTGGGACAGGCAGCTACAGCAGCAATGCTGGGCTACGGGTATAAAGTCATGTAGATCAAACCTCTTCATTTACATGGCTTTGAAAAAGCAACGGAGACTAGTTGGCTTGCCCGTGATTGGGTCCAATTAAATCAGCATGAGGTACCAACTTTCTGACTCTTCCACTCATCTGTTTTACGTCTGCTGTGGCATTGCTGCGTGGTTACCTTGCTCTGGTGGCCAGAGGGCAAGACATCCCCAGGGCATCCTCTGTAGGACTGGTATCCTCCACAGTGATGTAAAGAGGCTGAGCAGGGCTTCTCACCTTTTTGCTAACACCTTGCAAGAATCTTGTTTTCAGGAAGAGGAGACAGACATCCCTGCTTGGTTTCTGGCTTCTGTCCTGCAGCAGCAACGGTATCAGTTAATATCAGCAAAGATGCCAGTTAACTACTGGTGATAGGCTGGAGGACACTGACACCTTTCCCTTGTATGTCCTCTTGAGAAGAGATTAATCCCAAGCAGGTCAACCAACTGTGCAGCAGATGGCTGCAGCTCTCCCTGCTGCTCACCTTGGCTGGGGCTGCCCTGGCCACCCCACACTGCCCACCTTGGTGTCCAGCACCACCTTCCCAGTCTGTCATGCAGCTGCTCAGAATTTGGGGCAAGACATTCGTTTATCAGCTTCTCTTTTGAGATGTAGAAAGCAAGTACAGACATTCCTGCCACAGCTTAATTTTGCAAAAAACAATCTGCCAAGTACTGAATTCTTTCAAGTGAAACTTGAATTACCCCAGGAGGCCCTGGCTTACAGAGGTGAGCCAGGGGCTCCTGAAGTAATAGGAGCCAACACAGAAACACTGGTTGAATACCCCAAAACTGGAAGAGGGTAGATTTAGGTTAGATATTAGGAAGAAACTCTTTACTGTGAGGGTAGTGAGACACTGGAACAGGTTCCCCAGGGAGGTATGGATGCCTCATCCCTGGAAGTGTTCAGTGCCAGACTAAACAGGGCCCTGAGCAGTCTGGTCTAGTGGGAATTGTCTGTGCCCATGCAGGGGGATTGGAATTAGATGATCTTTAAGATCCCTTATACCCCAAACCATTCTATGATTCTATGATCCTATGAAATTTCTAAACAGTCAAACAGATCACTTTAAAGTTGTTACAGATGGGAGCTGCTGCAATAACCTGTGCACCATCCTGCTTTATGATACTCAAAAAATATTTCAAATAAAGCTAATCTAGCACCTCGTTGGTCTGTATTGATCACATGATTAAGGCACTAAACGCAGTCTGGGAACACCTGACGTAAGCTCCAAGCTTTGCCAGGGACTTCACCATGCCAATCTCTTCATGCATTCACCTTACCTCTGGACTTAGATGTTTTCTACTCAAAGTTAGTCTTGTTTGCTCCTCCTAAGCTGCCAGAGAGGGTGATGCCCTCACTCTGCTCAGGTGATCAGACACTTATGAGAGGACAAACTGCTCTATGATGGCCCTGGGAGAGGTCCCTCTAGCTGGTGTTTTTCTTTTCTCCCAGGACTTGTTCTCTGTACCTTTTTAGACTACATTTTATTGGTGGTGACATATGGGACATATTGTACAGCAGAGCTCTGCTCCTCTTGAGCCACTCCATGCACCTTAGTGGCAGAAGCAAGGATCAACTGGTTTAGAAGTGTGCCACACAACCTCTAGCTGCTGCAACTCTACTTCTCAGAGGAAGAAATAATGAAACCTTTATTTGTGTCTCCAAGAGCAAGGATTTATTATAATGCAGAACTTTTATATTTTCACAATAACTCTCTGCCCGTTTTTCCCATTGAAGAAGGTTGCTTTTTTGTGCATTTTGATTCTATATTTTGCTTGAAATGAGGCTTGGCTGTCGGGGCACAGATAGGTGCTGAGGGGGCACAATACTTTCCAGCTGGGGCTGGCATGCAGATTTCAGCAGGGTGGTGGCTTTCATGGCTTTCGAAACCTAAAAGGAGAAGAAACCCAGCAAAATGCATGCTAGAAGCACAGGTTTAACATCAGGCATCAGTTATAACTTGCTTGTTAATTCAGGTTCTCAGAGAAAAGCCCTTTTATCTGGATAAGCTATACTTAACTGCTCTACTTCATAGAACTAGGAGTCAAGGCAACAATGTAGACTCCAGCTTTCATGTGCTTCAGATCATCTTTCATATATTCTCACTTGTCTGGTGTGAGATACCTGCTCCAGGTGAGGGCCAAGAGTAGTGCAAACATCTGACAATCTGCAGGCTTGCCCCTTCAAAGGTGCAAAAAGCTCAGAGCAGTGGACTTGAAATGAAACAAGCACTGCTGAAACTTTGCCTTCTTTTGCCTTTCCTTTCAAATGTGCCCAGATTTTCCAGTTTTGAATAACCTCTTGAAAAAGTGGTCCAGTCCTCAAAGATGCAAGCCAGCAGTGCTGATTAGCTCCCCTGACAGGCAGAAAATCAGCCCCTGTGGTCATCTGGGCACCATACCCTGTTTGGATGGAACATCCCCAGGCTTTTGTGGCCATCAACTGGGGAGGTGGCGAGCTCAGCTACCTCAGCATGTCTGTCCTGCTAAAGCCATGGCTTGAGGAAGTGAGCACATGAAGAAAACTGAACACAAGCCAGTGCATAAGGAGTCCTTTGGTTGCTGCACTGATTAACCGACCATACAGGATGTTTCTGTGGTGGTAACATCCCACAAAATTAGGAGCAGGAGCTTGAGACAGGTTTAAAATGGTAAGGATAAACCTATAGTCACCCAAACAGAGCTGTTCTGCCCCAGTGCAGGACATGGGAGAGCTTTGCTCTTAACTTACTTCTGAGTGTGATGAAAGCAGGAATTCCATACTGGCCATAAACAGCAAATATATGAAAAATGCCTGCCTGAGTCTGCATCCAACCACTTCTCTCACAGCTTCCTAATTACAAACATTTTTCTATGGCTGGAAAGCTGATACAGCTGAACTTCTGCTGAGTGGATAATGGCAGATGTATTTGCCTCTGAGCTATTGGCAGTCAAATTATCATTTGACCCAAAGTACCTGAAAAGATCATGCCAAGTTTTCTTCTTACATGGGTATGGATGCAACTTCTTCTTTGCAGAAAAGTTTAATCAATGAAGGCAGCAGCAGCACAAAATATGCTGTGTGGGATCAGATTCAATTGCTGTCAGGAAGGGAGAGGCTGTGGGAATCACTGCTTTTACGGTATTGTGATTACACCAAATGCAAAATTTCATTTTGGATCCAGCCTAGATCAAAATGTTTCTGAATCCTAGACAAATACAAAGGAGTTTGTGAATGAAATTAGACATTGCATTCAACCCCCAAATGTTTTTTTTTTTAATACTTTTTTTTTTTTCATCAGAGCAATGGACTGGTAGGATGGGTAGCACTTGGATGGGATGATGGACTGTTGTATTCAGCAATGTAGTTGAAATGGCAGGAGGAAGCAGCTAGACCAAGGTTCAAAAGTAAAAAAAAAAAAAAAGAAGGAAATACAAGTCACATCTCATCTCAGAAGGATGTCCTGACTGCTGGGACACATCCTGTGTGGTTTTCTGACTGGCGCTAACACAGATTTTCTCAAGTTTTCTCTCGAGCTGTATTTCCCACAATTCAGATAATTTAGTCTGGCTGAAATGGAATTTCTCATTGCCAAAAATCTTGCTCCAGGCAAAGACATAATTCAGAACCAATACTGGGTATGAAGCAGAAGTCTGCCTGACTGTGCCATACAGAGGTAATAGAGCCCGTAAAATGACCCCAGGGGGATGCAATTTGTGCCTTCCCCCAGCCTTTGGACGTGATTAGCCATTGTCATCCCTACAGTGTATTCATCTCAGAACTGCAGAACCTCTTTGTAACAAAGACAAATGTATATTGTATTTCTCCAACTAAAAAGAGATGAAGCTGGCAATTTATAATGTCGAATTGCAGCTTCAGCCTAGTTTGGTGGTTTACAGAGCTTAATCCTCTTTAAATAAAGTTTTATTCAGTGTAGCTGCTTCATTCTGGGCAAATTTTCCAAACGACCCTCAGAAGATGGAGAATAATTTTCAGTCTTTGACAGATTTGATCTCTTATCATTTTTTAACTCAGACTTTTAGAGATGTAGTTATTTTAATGCTTTTTTAAACATTTGAAAATTGAACTTGTATTTATTTTATCAATAAAAGGACTAATGGGTTCCTCAGAGGGAAATCTGTGCAAGGAAATACTAGAAATGTACAGTAAGAACACAGACTTAGAGCTGCTTTGGGAGGAGCTGTCTTTAAGCCAACTCTAAGATCCAGATTGTTGCCATGTTCATTTTTGGAAGCCTCCTCCATTGATTTTTCATTTGTGTATTCATTAGACTGAAAGCCCACAAAGTGCAATTGTTAATTACCATCAAGGGTCTGGTTTTGAATTCTTTTCTTTTTCAGAATAAGTTGATAATTCAGCTAAGCATCTGAATGGCTGGGGCTGGGTAATACCAGCCTGCTGTGTTGCCTTTCATGTCTTCTTTTGAAGGCCTTTGTGAAGCAAAGCAAGGGCACACACTCAAGATTACCCTTAGCTTTTCTTGCTGAGGAGACGCCAGCTTCCCTGTTGACATCTGTCATATTCTTGTTGTGGGGCATCTGAGCACAACAGCATTGTTTTAACAGAAATTAAAGATCGTATATTTTGCATCAAAGCTGATTGAAAGGATTTGATTCAGGCAGCAGATTAAAATGATCTTTCCTGACTGTGATTTAGGCAGAGATTTTACTGTTTGGTATTCAAGGACAGGGGTGCAGCAGATATGGCTCCCTTATCAGGGTTCCTGTTCTTTGAAAGGTGTAGCATAGCAAGAGGCCTCTCCCTACAAAAAGAAGGTGAAAGCTGATATAAAGTTATTTGAATGTCATGACTTGCAGGTTTTTAACCACAGTTGATCAGCAGTAATAGCTTGTGCTGAGAGTCATATGTATACATATAAAAATATTTTATTTTTTAAAGGTAGGGAACCAAAGGTGTGGAACAAAGCATTTTGTGACAGAAGAAGCAACATAAATGCAAACTGGTCTTCTCCATCAGTCCCCAAGACAAAACTTCACAAAGAAGGACTGGGAGGGAAGGAGACTGGATCCAGTGCTGTACTGAGTCAGCAACAGCTGTGGCTGCTCTCTAAGCACATCTCAAAGACAAGTGACTTTCAGTTTCCATTGATGTAAATACCTCAGAGACTACAGACTCTCTCCAGCACATCCAAAAGTGTAGCTCTGACTGCTGGAGGTGCTCCTTCTCCACAGCTCATGATGACTGTGGCCACCTTACAGTGCCCTCTGCAAGGTGGCTTAACACCTTCTTTCCCTGATCATGCTCCAGTCCAAATGCTCATGTTTTGGCTGGATGTCACTAATGTTATATTCCCCCCCTCTCCTCTAAATGCTCCAGATGCAGTTTCTCTTGTCTCCCCCTTGCAATGGTGGCTGCTCTGTGGAGGTGGAAGAAATTACTTCTGAAGATGGAGAGCACTGAGGGATGTTCCTGGTTGAGACATGATAAGCCCGTTGTTAGTGTGATCTGCCATGTAGTTACCATACTTGGTATTTTTTAAATGAGTAGTTGAAAGTTTTGCAAAATTAAAATAAAATTGGCTCGCTAATGAAAATCAGAAAGATGCGAGGACTGTGACCTTGATAAAATCTTCCATTTTTAAACGTATTGGGTGCAGCAAATTTATACCTAGTTGGAAGAAGCGCCTAGGGAAGGGTGCTTTGAAACTGCCAGGCATCAGCAACCAGATAAACTAATATTTTGGTATTTTGTGCTTATGTAGCTGGAAACATCCAGAGACCGCAAAACAACACAAACTTCAAACTACTTTTCTTTAGTGGATTAGAAGTGAATAGGAAGGGCTCTAGGTCCTCTGGTAATGTGCTAAAAATTAATGAAAGCATTTATTTTGAATTATTTTATCACACTTTAAATCTGCATTGTGGTTTTTTTTCCCCCAAAACCATGTGATAATTTAAGTAGATTTCTCCACTAGCAGCCACCAAACAAAAGGTATGGAAGGATTCATTATACTTCTTTTGTATAAGAGGAACTGTGCCTGAACATGTCCAAGGTTATTTTTAATGTCTCAGCTCTGACACAGCACTCGTTGAAAGATGACTCCTGCTCAGCAACCATTCCCCCTAGCCCAGCTGTGGGTGCCAGTGGAGGTGTGGGTGCTGACAGAGGTGGTGTGGGTGCCAGTGGAGGTGTGGGTGCTGACAGAGGTGGTGTGGGTACCAGTGGAGGTGTGGGTGCCAGTGGTAGCGTGGGTTCCGATGGAGGTCATATGGAGGTGTGAGTGCGCATGGAGTTGGTGTGAGTACCAACTGAGGTGTGGGTTGCCCTTGTGGCTTCCCAGCTGTGCATTCCCAGCCATGCAGCCACAAGCACCAGCTGGAGTAGGGAGAGCAACAGAGTTTGGGACAGTCTGTCAGCACAGGTTACGCTGGGGTCAGTCACAGCAGGTTATGAGAGCACACCTTTGGACTTACAGTATTGTCCAAGTGTGCTAATACATAATAACAAGAGTTCCAGGCTTGCGTTGATGGAGACATTATAATCAGATTTTTTTTTCCCCTTCTGAATAGAATTGATATCTTATAAAGCATTGTATTGTCTACCCTTGTTATTCTTCCAGTAATGGGTCATTACCAAATCACTGCATTGCCGCTGACATGCCTGAAATATTTCTCTTGCTTCAGTTGTATTTCTCTTGAGCCCTGACTGACTGTGTATGCTAGATAACCAAAGATGTGCCTGGAGCTTTGTTTTAAGAGCAGAATTAAGTCATATTGTGTAGGCTGAGGTGTCCTAGCTTCTGCATACTTTTGCTCACGCCTCACAGTCCTTGGAGTCACCTTGCTGCTTTACTCTACAGATTTTTTTAAGTGCTGCAGTGCTGTTTTTTACTAAGTGGAGAGCAAGACTGAAGACTGCTTTGAGGAGGAGGTTGTTTCAGCTCTGGAGTGGCAGCATCCATACTCTGTTCAGATTTTTCTTCTGGTCTCTAGTCTTAGACTCCAGTTATGCATAGAGGAGCTGTTTACTTATTTTGCATGGCTCCCGAATGTCATTTAAGCATTATTAACAGGAGGGTTACTACCTCCCAAATTCTAATTAAGGGCTTCCCTTTAGTCTATTAGGAGTGCTTTTGTGGACGTATTCTTTAATTAGTTCTGACTTTCTGACTCCAGTGCAAAGTAGTTTTTAACTACTGTCTGCAATGCCCATGAGTGGTGAGTCAACCTATTAAAAATTAAAAATCCATTTTAGTTTCACCAAATGAACCAAATACTATTTCATCTCATTTTCATTATCACGGCATCTAACAGACTGGGTGGTGACACAAGCTTTACAAGCAAAGAGCAAAGACAGACACCACACCAGGCCCCAGGTGAGGGAGGAGTTGGCTTCTGTGGCCCTGCTAGAGTCTTGTCCGAAGCCGAGGAGGGGATGTGCAGTGGGAGGAGATGCAAGATGGGCACCACATGCTTGGTAGGATGGAGGTACTGAAGGCCCTGGGTTTTTATGTCTGTCCTGATATGGGTGCTGGCCTGGGCCCACCCTGCATTAGTTCTGAGAGAAGGAGACACCACAGATGCTCCTCCTTCCAATTATGCTGCCCTGAAGAAGCATCTTGTTTGTTCACAGCCATGGGAATTTCAGGAGCAGTCACACTAAGCTCAAGCCATGTTTACCTGAGTCCACATTTACCTTTTGAAAGCACACCCATGGTCCAAGTGCCTGGACATCCAGCCTGCATCCAGTGCATGTGAGAGTTCCTATTGTTCCTTTCTTATCCAATAGGAGTGTGGCATCACACTACATCAAATTCCAGCTAATGACTACCAGCCACCAAAAAGCCATTCCTGCTTTCCCCTCCACCTCCTGAATTTTACAAGGGCAAGTAGCGATAGGGAAAGGGTTAATGGTTTCAGACTGAAAGAGGGTAGATTTAGATTAGGTATTAGGAAGAAATTCTTTAGTGTGAGGGTGGTGAGACACTGGAACAGGTTGCCCAGAGAAGCTGTGGGTGCCCCCTCCCTGCAAATGCTCACGGCCAGTCTGGGTGGGCCTTTGAGCAATCTGGTCTAGTGGAAGATGTCCTCACCCATGCAAGGGGATTGGAATTAGATGATCATTAAAGTCCCTTCCAACCCAAACCATTCTAGCATTCTATGAGTGTATGACAACCTTGTCTATGAGTCTATGACAACATCCTTCAGGGAGCTAAATTGACAGAAAACTCCCATTGTGCTGGTTTGGGACTGGGGCAGGGAGAAGAGGAAGCTGGGGCCAGGGAGGACCACCATTGTCCCTTGCAGAGGCTGCTGTTATTTGATTGACTTTAATGTTGAGCAATGCATGGACACCAGAGTGTCTAGAGAGGCTGGAGAGGGAAGGACCACCATGTGGAACAAGAAAGAGGATGGGTCCTCCAGCACATATGTGGAGGTACACATCTAGATTTACAGCACTTAGATAAGAGAAATTTTGAGGCACAAAGCCATGGCTGGTCCCTTTGTGCTGCCACAATCAGCTGCACACTGGGTCAAGAATCTGCTCAAAGCCACTTGCAAGATCAAGGCCTTTCTTTATAGCCTGCTTGGACCAAAGGTGGTCTCTTTTTATAAAATGCTTCACATCCCTGTAGCTGTTACAGACAGAAAAAATTATTCCAGCCCACTGAAACATTCATGTGAAAAATTTGTTGGCTCAGTTTTGGTGTTCACCTTTGTGTTGAGGCTTGATTTTCTAAGTGTGTGCATAATTATTAATGTATTCATTAAGAACATTTCCCATGGTGTCAAACAACTCAAAATAGGTAGAAGAACAGAGGGTCAATCAAACCAAAGTGCGTAAGAGGTGTAAAAACATCCTTAAAGAACAGGTCAAGAGGAGTCTAATTAAGGGACATATTTTGAAAGAGGTTAATTTACCATTTTGGAGATATATTTTTAAATTTTAAACCCCACATCATTATGGAATCTATGTTAATTAGAACTAAGGATAAGTTAAATATTCATGGTTTAAAATAGAAGGACTATGTTGTGCATATAATTTAAAACATATTAGAGCATGTCAGATGCTCTTTGAAAATGGTAAGATAGTCACAAATACTGACATTGTCAAAATTTCACACTTGACTAGATAGCCCACTGCAAGCAGAATAAAAAAGTGCGGTCTACATGGTTTTCTGGACCACAGCAATATTCCACAAGTATTTTTGCTTTCAACAAGTAGCATCTGAGTGGTGAAAGTTATGCAGTACCGAATTATGAATTGCTGGGAAAGAAGGTTTAATTCCAGAGCCTTTACTGTAATTTTGGCTGAATGCTTTTTCTAGGATCAGGGCCAGGGAGGAAGGAGGACTTCCAGAGCTCAGTTAATGGATTGGAATAGGGTATAAAGAGGAAGAGTTTAAATGCATTTGACATTGGAGTATAGTTTTGGGTGAAAGATCCCAAAGCTGGGGCTGACTATGCATTAGGGAAAAATGCATACTGCAAGGATAATTGAACACTGGGACAAGTTGCCCCATCAGGTCGTGCAGCCTCTACCCACGGAGGCTTCCAACACTCAACAGGACAAAGCAACCCTATCTGAAGACAGTGCTGACGTTGCTCTGAGTGGGAGGTTGGACTAGAGACGTCCCGCTGCCTGAGCGACTTGGTCCTTCAGAGTGGATGGGTCTACTACAGCCTAAAGTGGAAAAAACCCAGTCCCAAACAACTGACAACGCCAGTTCTGAGTTTCCCTGGACTGGTCATCTCAGAACAATCCAGAATTCATGGCCAGGGCAGAGGAGCTTCATCCCTCACCAAGCCAGGATCTGTGCATGGAAAGCACAATCTGCCTGTCTACAGTGCCTATGGGCTCCATTGCTCCTCTCCCCCTTATAAAATGGGTTGCACCCTAGAGGTGACCCTGTAACCAAAGTGGCTGCTCATGGAGACCATTTCTCTCACACCAGTGGTGGGGAAGAGATTCCAGGAGAGGTATAGAAGCAGAGGAGAGGGCTGACAGGGCTTTTCTGGTGTCTCTATCTCCGTGGTAGCCAGCATCCTTGGATGGAGGTCCCAGCCCTGGGATTGGGGACTCTTATCCTGGCTCCTTCTCTGCCTCATTTGCCTTGATTTGCTTTCATGGTCCAGCAATTGCACTGCTGGGGTCCACTTGAGATTTGTTGACCCAGAGGAGCTCACACAGCAGAAGCCAGCTGGGACTCACTCTTGATTCTTGTGTCCTCAAGGTCCTCTGCCTTCCTCACCTCAAAAGGAGAGTTCTCATGCTGGCACACGAACATGATGACCCATCCATGGTCTGTAGAGGCCTGTAATGACCAAGAAATTATTCAGGGATGATCGCCTGCTCCTGTCTTCTCAGCTTCCTGAGGTGGCCACCAGGGATGTGGCTGGATGGGCCTCAGGTCAGACACCGTGCAACTCTGCCACTCTCTGACACCACTGAAAAGCCACCAGGCATCCTGGGTGTCCAGACACAGTGGCCTCGCTCTGCCTGGTCCATGAAAGGGATGACCACTGACATCCCAATAGACACCAGCATTGCTGCAGCCAGGACCTGGCTCAGCAGACACTAAACAAGCCCCTGTGCGGAAGGGGAAAACCCCACCCACCACCTCCCCAGCTGCTCCCCTCTGAGCTGCAGCTGGTAACTCAAGCGCCGGTCACGGGGAGGGTTTTATTGTGTCTCAAAAGAGGAAGCCTAATTTCTTCGTGTCTCCAGCAGAACATCCCACCCATTTTGCAAATCCTTTGGTGGTATTAGTCATTTATGACTATCAGTAATGCTCTTCCAGGCCTCCCTTCACAGCTGGTAACTAGGAGGAGGAAAAAAACATACGTGCCGTAACAGAAACTATTTGTGTTTCTAAATGACAAACATCAGCATTGTGTCATGCTAACAGCTATCATCTTGATTTTTAGGATATTTAATCAATTTGGATGCTTTGAGATATATTTTAGTCAGGCCAGCTTGCTCTAACTTACCTACCAATTCTGGTTGCTATGGTGTAACAATGATTTCTCTCTTAGCTAAAAATAAACCTTCAGCAACAAATGTATTAGCCAGTAAAAAACAAAAACAAAACAAAACAAACTAACTAAAAAACCCAAAACATCATGAAAACAAATCACCTCCCTATGCACCAATCCATGTTAGCCCGCACTGCTGATGCTGGGACGTCATTTGTACAAGGCCCCAGATGGATGCTCACCACCTCTCCTTTCCTATTTACACGCTTTTACATTCTACTAATATGGCTAATAGAAGGCAGACAAATGTCTAAAAAACATTGTAAATAATTTTTAAATGATGTTCAAATCAATTGCCATGAGACAGACTGCCTGCCCTCTGTCAGGCAGAGCTGCCTGTCCTCAAAGCCTCTGTATGTCCCAGGCTCTGTTGGAAGAAATCTTTTATTTTTTTGGTATGAATCTGAGCATTGGAGAAAACCTTCCCTCCCCAAAGAGTCTGATGGCAGAGAAAACCAGGACATGGGGTGCTCCTTCCCTGGGGTGGAGGCCAGCCCCACATCTGCCCAGTGACGTGCCACCTTGGCAGGATGGCAGGGGAGGGGAAAGGTCTCACAGCAACCTGATTGAAGGCATTTCATCCTTCCTGGGGAAAAACTCCCTCCTTCACAGTTATATGTTTTACTCAGAAATAAAGTGGTATGCCACATATTTAATAATAAAATTAAATTAATGGAAATGGAAAGAGGAATGAGACACCAATGAGCATCTCCACATGATTTGTAAGTTTTAATTTAGAGGTGCAGCAGGCTACAGCAATGCTCAGCTCATAAAAAAATAACATTAGTATGTTCAGGGAGGTATTTCCTTTCACTTTTGAATACAAAAAACTCACCCTTTTTCCTTGCAGTCTTACTGTGGGCACTCTACAACAGGAAGAAGACAAGTCTGGCCAGGTTTGTCCTGCTCTGCCCTGGTGCCTCACAGCCTGAATGAGGTAGTAATCTCCCTGCAGAGACCTGGAAATAAATGCTTCAGCCACATAAATCCTAGCACTCCTGCACCAGGGCATGGAGGCGAGCACACAGATTGCTCTGCTCCTTGCTACCAAAATGGCTGTTGGCCAGCTCCAACGAGCACAGGGCAAAATGGTAACATGGACATTCCTGAAGTTCAGTTAGAAGCAAAGAAACAACTTCTGTCTGTGAGTTTGTGGAAGATGACTGGGCTCTTACCCAAACTGTCGATGTTTCCCAAGTCTCTACATTGGCTGGTCCTCATGCTCCTATTTTAGAGAGGCTGTGAGGCTGACCCTTGCAGGGATCCTTGCTTGTTTTTGTAAATGCAGTCACTAGATAAATGAAGGGGAGGAGGGACTCTGCTCCCAAGAGTGACTGGGACTGCCTGGCTCCTGTCCACGCAGCAAAGCTCCCTGGCCTTGCATTGCCTCTAGACTGCTGTCATCAGCACCCTGCTGATAACTATATACGTTCATCTATAAAAATATACCTACGATGTTGCTATCCTCTTTTGGAGCTGCTTTAATAGCAGAGAGGTTAGTGGCTTTGTGAATGCTTGCTTGTGGTCCTGCTCCCTCAGCTCCTGTGGTCACAGCCAGCAGGTTGATGCTGATGGTCCCATGGTTAAAGCCCGGCAGGTTTGAGGCAAGGAAAGCTCTGTCCTCTGAAGCATGTGTGTCGTGGTTGGGGAGCTCAGTGAGTATTGCCCAGCCCACAGCAGAGGTATATGCTTTTTTGACGTGATTGCAATGGGTGCCCAGTCCCCCTCCAACAGGAACAGCTGGAGTATGGGTATTTTCTGTAGTTAACCCAACAGGCGCCCTGGGGCTCACCACTGGTGTGAGATGCCTTTGCAGTAGCTAACCAGCCTGGCAGGCTCACCACCTGAGCTCCTTGTTTTACCTGTTGCTAATACCAGCATTTTAATAAAAAGAACACACACCTCCCTGTGAGAAGAGTAAAGTGTTGCCAGAATGCCAGAATGGCAGAATAGCCTGAGATTAACTTCCTGTCCGCACAAGCCAGGTCCTCACTCTCCTACTGTTCTTCCCAAAACATGACCCTCAGGCTTGGAGCTTGTATCTGGGAGGGGGGACAGAACTAAGGCATTTAGTCAGCCACCTCATTTCTGCAGCCTCTGGGCATCTGTTGTTGCTGCTCCTGCCCAGTTCTCATTTGAGAGAACAAGGCTAGGCTTTGTAGATGAATGGATGGATCACTGTCTTGGGCACTAACACGCATCATATCATGGCTGGAGCAGCACCACCAGTTGTCTTCTGGGAACCTGCAGGTCCAGAAAGGCTTTCCAGAGTTACACTCCTTCTCCCCTGGCTCTCAGGCTTTGATGAACAGACAAGGTTCATATAATCTCCTGTCTTTATTACTGACATCAACCACTGCAAAGAAACCAACTTCATTACTGCTGCTGATGGGCTTTTTGAAAATTGCTTTTCCATAGTTACTCTGTCCATCCTCCTCCTTCTCATGTCTTACCATCACAGGTTCAAAGGAACAGAAGAGCACAGCATATGCTTTCTGCATGAGTTGTGGTGCTGGGCTCACAATGGGGAGACCCATGAGCTGAACCAGGGTGATGGAGAAGATAGAACAAGTGCAGGTGCCTGTGGAGCCTTACTATGTTTCTTGTGCCAGACCCATGCCACACCTTGCATGGACGACCCCACACAGCCTCTTCCTCCTCTGTGGTGTGGGAAGGGTGAGAAGATAGTAGACCTGTTTGCAGGTCCCAGGAGGTGGCAGAGGGGCTGTCAGTCCCCAGCTGCCTCCTCCCTGAGGGTCTGGCTCCTGTAGAGGGTGGGCAGCAGCCCAAAGGCAGAGAAATTTCTGGCTGGGCTGATTAATCTTGAAATTGCTTTTGGGAAAGAAAACAAAAAGATGCAGATCCATTTTCTGCCCATACTCAGCAAAACTGTCTGTGCTGGGCTTACAGAAACACTCCTCTGCACTTGAGTTTCTGTTTTCTTTTAGAGCTCATATTTTTTTTTCCTTTCACTTCATGAGGTCAGCCTGCAGTTTAACAAGAGCTTTAAAATCCCCACTGTGGTATTTAACGGTTTTCCCAGAGTATCTTCCCTATCTCTTATTCTGCTCCTCCCTTTGCTCATCACATCCATATTCTTTCCTGAAGTATCTGTCTCCCATCCATTACAGAAGCCCCTTCCCTTGCTGAAATACTTTATTCCTAGGCCATCATCTCAGAAACCAGCTGTTTTCCAGATCTGCTTTTGATAGTTGAGAACATTCCTCTTTGCAGAGCTCCAAATCTGAGTTTCTGGGAACAAAAATCTTTCTGTTGACTATCAGCTTTGTCATTGTTTGGGCTTTATTTATATTGTTCCTTTCTACCTTTCCCCACAAAGAGAGGCTAAACCCGCTTTGATGCGCTGCCTGTTGCTGCTGTCAAATATCTGGCACCGTCATTAGTTTCACTGAAGCCAGGGGGATTTCTCTGCATTCAACTGAACACAACAGTGTGTTTGCAGGCTTGAGAACAGAAAAAAAACCAATAACACCAAAAAAACTTTGGATAATTTTTGGGTATAAGCTCGTGGCCTACTAACATCATTCCTGCAGAGGGTGAAACAAACCACCACTGGTCTAAGATGGGATCGCACAAGCTAAAATAGCCCCGTGCTGCCTCACTCTGAGCTGCTTTGCATTTTTTGCTGTCATCTGATCGGCGAACCTAAAACAGCAAGGGTGCCTCAAAACACAGGATGTTTATGGCCAAATGAGCCCTCCAAGCTGTTTAGCAAATAAAAAGAGAATAAGGGTTTGGGGTTTTTCAGCTTGGAGAAGACAAGGCTCCTGAGAGACCTCATAGCAGCCTTCTAGTAACTGAAGAGGTTTATAGGAAAGCTGGGGAGGGACTTTTTACAAGGGCTTGTAGTGAGAGGACAAGGGGGGGGAATGATTTAAAGCTGGATAAGGGTATATTTATATTAGACATTGGGAGGAAATTCTTCACTATGAAGGTGGTGAGACACTGGCACAGGTTGCCCAGAGAAGCTGTGGAAGCCCCATCCCAGGAAGTGTTCAGTGGCAGGTTGGATGGGGCCCTGAGCAACCTGGTCTAGTGGGAGGTGTCCCTGACCGTAGCAGGGGAGTTGGAACTAGATGATCTTGAAGGTTCCCACCTGACTATTCTGTGATTCTATGAAAACCCAATAAATATTTTTATTTGAGTTTATCTAAAAACCCATCCTGGCTGCTTCTTCAGGGAGCGTGGCGGTGCGTAAGAAGTCATATGCTGGTGCACGCACAGACCTCCCGCTTTGCCAGCAATAAGTACACCACAAATACATTATTTTAAGGTCAAAGAGAGAGTAAATGTGTGTGAGAGTCTTGCATCAGCTCCATAAGGGCTTAAAAATCATAGGATTTTAGTGACCTTCGCCTCCTGTGAGCCACTTGCTTAGTCACTAAATTGTTTCCCTGCTCCTCAGACATTATCCAGGAGTGGAAGAGAAAAGCCCAAAGATTGTGTGCTGGTCCCTGTTTGAATCGGCAGCTCATGCTGCTGCCTCCTTCATAAGGGAAGGAGCACTTCTGGATGGCAGGAGAGCATTTTAACATCACCAGCAAGGCTGAGGGCCTGGCTTGCTCCTGGGCGCATGAAACACCTGCACTGCTGTTCCTTTCAGTGCCTGGCCACAGGAATCACCGTGCTGCTCATGTGAGTCGGCTCACCGCCTGGCACTGCTGCAAAACAGGGATGCATGGCTGCTGGGGAGGGAAAGGTGAAGGGTTTTCCTTAGATGTTTTCCATCAGGATCGCATGTTTGCAGGACGACATTGCCTCCTTGCTCAGTGAGGGGCTGGCTGGGTGCTGAGGATGCTGCTTGGAGGGGCTGGAAGTCACTCCCCAGGACAGTCAGAAGCTGCCGGGCAGTCTCTGCACCTGTGAGAAATACCAGATTTCAGGCTGTTTGCTAGTGGCCTGAAATACTTGCTGAGCTCTACCTGGTTGCTTGTGCTGTTCTTCTTCCTCTGATTTTATTCAAAGGCCTGTATTTCTGATCCACACTGCAAGGGAGATGCTTCCTTTAACTTAGCATGATCCTTTGTAAAATCATATCCAGAATAGGTATCTAATGAGGTCAGCCAAAATACAAGTGTATTCATGTGCTTCAAAGCCTATGACTCACCCTGACCAGTCGTGATGCAGCCCTTGCTAAGGATGTGACTGTGCTTAAATCTACAAGTGCTGTGCGTTGTATCTATCTATAGTTATATATAAGTAAGCATATTCATTTCTGTGTGTGTGTATATATATTTATACACTCACACATAAAAAAAAGTATGTAAATCTATATTTACATAAAACAAATATATATGAACGTAAACCAAATTTTTATGAAGTTGAAATGTGGCAGCACCACAGTCAAAGGGATTTTAACTGAGCTGCAAAAGTATATATTGCTGTCTGCTGGTATCGTGAGTAGTCTGGCTACCAGCTAGATGGTTTTGTCTGTGCACAAAAAATAGCTGTTGAACTAATAAAATTGCTGGTTTTCCTGCAGAAAAGTGTCAGTAAAGAATACGTTATGGGGGATGCTCTAATGACCTTGTGCAGGAGACCTGGTAGCCAGAGTACCTGCCTCAGCGACACTCACTCTTCTGCACTGGAAAATGTTGTTTCTGAAGGGCTGATGAGCTCCTCGGAGACCTCAGCCCTGCCTGTTTGTCTCCCTTGGTGCCTTAGAGGTGGCAGAAGGGGAGGAGATAGGTCTCTCCAGCAAAGCCTGGGGTTGTGGCTGCCATTGGGGGGGTGGGAAGGCAACCCAGAAGATCTCAACCAATTTAGAAATCTCAGCAAGAGCATCCAGGAGGCTAGGGAGGGCTCTTGGCCAGGCCTCACTAGTGCTTACCAGTCCAAAGGAAATACAATGCCCCCATGTCCCATTACCAGGAGATGAGGGTGGCCACAGCTCCCCCAGAACAGGCCCTGGGGGATGATTTTCAGCTTTTTCCACCTTGTATGGGTTGAGACTCTGCTGTGGAGCAGAGCAGCCCTTCTTTACCCAGCCTGCTCACAAGAGATAGAAGTCTCCAAACTCCTGTGGTGGAAGTCCAAATTTCCAGCTGTGACAGATTCCAAGATTTTTTACATTGTTTTCATTCCAGATTGAAGGGAGTTTGAAGTTTCCCCATAGACCACATTTCTGGTGGAAAAGAATCTCTTTGGGGTCAGAAAAAAAAATTAGAATTAATTTAGAGCTAGGATCTCTTTCATTGGGAAAAGATTTTGGAACATTTATTTAGAAAAAACATATCAGAAAATATCTGTTTCTCTACACATCCCCATATGGGGGGAAAAAAAACATGGTTATGGTATGGGGAAGAAAATAAGTTAGGAGATAACATCTCGAGCTGCTCAAAATATTTCGGATTATTTTTTTCCTCCCTGATTAAAAAAATAAATACATTAAAAATCAATACATGAGTATGTTCTAACAGGATATTCTGGATTTATCAAAATGCTTTCAGGCAGAAAGTACCCAAGAGGAATGGCCCTCACTTGGTTTTGGTTCCTAGAGGCCTCTCTAGGGGCTTGGTCCCATGGGACCCTCCCGGTCACCCCTGTGGCAGCTCCAGGCAGAGCAGGCAGCTGTGGGAGCATTGGTGAGGAAGAAGTGACTGCAGCTTCGCTGTCAAGTCCCACCTCGAGACACGGCTGCTCTTGCAGCTGCAAGGGAAGTAAATGCTGGCCTTGCTACTCTCTGGGACACTGGGACTGGCAAGGCATGGAGCTGGGAGACAGTTTTTACAGGTCAAAAACCAACCAAAATGTCCTTATAGCACAGGCACCTTGGTGAGCAGCACCCCAGGGTGCTTTGACAAGCAGTTCTGGCAAGTGCATGTGTGGTGCCCTGAGCCCTGGTTTAACAGGGGCTCTGCTCTTAAATTAAATAAACAAAAGTGCAAAAAGGTCTTAAAGGAAGGCAGGGAGTCTGAGAAATGCTGTGTCTGGAGCAAGGAAAGGAAGTGAAGGGATACGGGAAGGCAATCCCTCTGAGATCCGCCTTCCAGCTGTCCAGATCTGTGTGAGGAACTATTATGTGTGTTTATGGAAACAGAGATGGAGATGTCTGCACTGAGGGGTATTTTTTGTGTGTGTTCTGAGATCATGGGTCAGTCCAGAAAACGGGGGGGGGGAGGACTGGGGAAACAGCCACAGCAACACTTTCTAGTTTTTTCCTTGATGTTGCCCTGGCTTGTCTTTTTTAGTAGAGTTAAGGCTGTGGCTTTTTGTTCACCCACTAGTGGAAAATATTAATGGGCTTTCTGACCAAATAGCTTCATTTTTTTGGGTGCTGTTTTCAACAAGCCAGATGTACTCGAGTAAAGGTGCTGCACATTTGCACAAGGTGACAGGCAATGCCAGGTTGCCTCCCTGGAGCAAGGTGTGTGCCACCACTGCCCTCCTGCCTTGCCACCAAGGCTTAGGTATCCAGGGACAGGCAACAAGTTTGCTCCCATGTTTACCACAAGTAACCTGTAGTTATCCCACATGTCTATGGACACTTGACCAGTAAGACTGCCATCTGGCTGACCTGGCTGATCTGTGCTACACTTTAGCCTCCCTTTTCTGCTATGTCTTTGATTAATTGTTCACTTAAAATTTGTTTCACAGGGTTGTAAACGGATGAGGTTGGATTAACGAGCCTGTAAAGAGCTTGGATCACTCCCTCCCATTTCTCATACTAGCTGGATTTCTGTTATGGTATCCATCTCTGATTTGATAGATCAGAAATCCTTACTATCACACTGCCAATTTCATGGGCCAGTTCCTTCAGCACTGGGGATGGAGATTATCTGGTCTTTCTAGCTGGAATATATTAAACTCTGAGTTTAACTTCAATCTGTAGCAGGGTAATTTCCATTTCTCTGAACATTTCCATTAGTCATCCTGGCTCTGACCCTACAGTCTAGGTAATTATTCTCATTGAATAGCAGAGGCAAGCTAGTCTCTTATTTTTGAGACCTAAATAAATTGTGACTCCTTTTAACCCTAGCAGGAAGCTGAATGTCAGGATCTCACAGATAATTTCATTTAGGAGGGTGAAACAACAGGAAGAACCAAATGTCTCTGAAGCAGTTGTGTTTGCTTGTTTGCAAGGATATGCAAAGTCCAGAACCAAAGGCTCTGGTGGGTTCCCAGCTGCCTGGCCCAGACGCAGGTGGATGGCACTGGAGCTGCCAAGCTCAGGCAGGGCTTCCCACAGAGCTGGGGGTCACTGTCACTGTGGCCACCCCACCAGCAGCCATCTGCAATGCCTCCAGTTCCAAGCTCTCAAGCTCCCAAGCTCCCAAACAGCATTTTGTTTGCCCTTAGGAAAACTTGCTTATTAGCATCTTCTTTCAGTCCCCCTCATTGAGAGGTTAAGATGCTGATTTCAGTATGGGTTAAGCAATCCAATCAGTTTTTGTCTGATCTCTCCCTTGCTGCAAGAGTGGGCCACTTCTTCTTGCCCCAGTTGTACACAGCATTTTCATATTCTTAAACACTTCTAAGAGGCTGCAAGGGCTTCAGAGGTCTCTGCTATCTCTTTTTATTTCTTTGCAAGGTCCAACCAGACCCAGCTGGCATTACTTACCACATAGGCCATAGACAGTCTGTTCTGAACTGCATGGTTTCTTTCTTTTCCCTTTCCTTTTTTCTTTCTTCATCTCCACTCACGAGCATTTGTGAGACAGTTATGATGTGTCCTGTTAAGCCTGGAGTTTTTCCATGTCTTTTTCTCCCTGCCTGGGGTACCTGGTGGCCTCTAGTGGGTTGGCCAGGATGGAGTGCAGAGGGACAGCAGTGGTGGCAGTGATGTCTTCCCCACCCACCATGGGCCATTCCTTAACCTCTTCTGCCTGCAACAGCTGAGCCAACCTCAGCAGCTCCTCATTTTCTGCTGAGCACTCTCCTTCACCATGTGGTCTGCTTGGTCCAGGGCCATGATGTAACCACACAAACATCTGCATGGATATGATGGGAGAGGTGCCACATGGCAGCAGCAAGAAACATGGTAGAACAGCCATGACCATAGAAAGTCAAAGTTATCTCTTTCTCTTACCTTGTTATAGTTTACTTTTGTTCTCTTTCCACTAACTTAAACCAGTCTGCTCATGTCCACTTGGTGCAAGGTCATCCTCCACAATGAGTTTTTCTATAACCAGTTGTATGGCTAACAAAGTAGGTTAAGGTAAGGTCACCATGGATCGACTCAACGGCAAGTGAGCTGCTGCATCCAAGAATACCTGGGGCTGCTGGACTGTTAGTAGGACTATTTTCCAGTTAGTAACTGTGAACTTTGTAATGTCTTTGCAATGCTGTGATTCCCAAGGGCATCTATTTCTGATGAAACCACAAAGCTTTCTCCCACTTCTAACTCCAGTACCAGGAGTGTGTGGCAGAGCACATGGAGCCCTTTTCACAGCCCTTAGTTCCCTAACCATCTCTTGCAATTATTATCATTAGCAGATAAAACCACACTCTTCTTTTTACTTGGTTTCTCTGTTTACTTAACAGCTCACAGATTGGTCACTTGTTCTTTCTGTCTCTCTGTTTATCCATCTGTCATCTTCTATCTACCTGTTGTGGTCATTGCTGTTGCTCCACCATTGTCTGTACAACATCCACATGTTCCTACCCCTGTTCACTCACTGACCAGCACCCTAATGAGTGTGCAAGCACTGCAGTTTTGTCATCTGGTCTTGTCCACATTCCTGCATGTAGTGTGCCCAGTCCTTTCCCCTCTGCGTTTCTGGCTATGTTAAAGTTTGAGTTTGTTGGGCTTTTTTTTTTCCCCAACAATAGGATTTTCTTTCTGCCATTCCTTTTGTCATTCCTGTGTCCATTGATATCTCTGCTTTTAAATTATTTTTCTCTGTCTCTGTAGTAAAATCAAGCACATGACCTCCCTAAGTCTCACATAACCTTCTCCTCTGATTGTTTTTGAAAACTCTTCCATTTCTAGGCTGAGCAGCATTAGTGCAGCCAGACTGGTAGCTTAGGCATGCAGGTAGAGCCCCTTTGCCAAGAGGAGTCCTGTTCCTGGAAATGTTCCTACTGCTGGAGCAAGAATGTGGTGATGTTCAGTTCATGCCCTGCAACCATGAGGGATGACACATGAGTTTTCCTTGTCCTGGATCCCTGAGGAAGTGCAGCTATTCCTTTTCATTGTTATTATTGATAACTTATAAGAATTTGCTGATTATTTGGTGTGAGCTAATCAAGCAGAAAAGTAGATTAACTGCTTTAATTCACTTTCATTTATCTTTTATTGGAGTTTACTTGTTCAGCAGTTAGTTGATGAACTAGAAAATTGCTTACTTCATCCTGTGAGCAAATCGTTGTGTATTATCCACTGTTGTAGGTGCCCATGACTTTTCTGGTTTAAGGCTATTGAGTCGGGTGTAGATGTACAGGACATCTTAACTCGTCTGTGGCTGGAATTATTGAGATGGAAGTGCCTCTGACTCTTGTTGGGATCACATGGATAGTTGCACCTCTTGGATTGGCCAGAAATAACCCTGGCAGCAAAGAATTGATCCAAGGAGAGTAGGAGCAAAACCAATTGGTGTGATGATGTGGAAACAAGCCTTCAGACCAAAAAGCTTTTGCAGACATAGGTTGAGCTGTTTGAGTAGTCACAGCTCCTGGGAGTGGACTGTTCCCCCCACTTGCTGGGGTTGTCACCATGACAGTAGGACCTCATCACAAAGCATGTGAACACTTTTCACATCACTTTGGCATCCCTTCATTACACTAAAATCCTTGGGGATGTTGCCATGAAATCGAGTGGGTGTGCTCATCCTTTATGAGGCTGCCTTCCCCATCAAACAGCAATAATAAACATCTGGGGTGGGATTCCTCTTCAAAAGGTGGTTACCTAAATATGTAAATGTAGGTGCCTAAAGGCAAACCAGATACCTACAGAACACCACGGTTAAAGAAGCCTGAAGAATGGTTCACATACCAGATTTAGGTGTCCACTAGAAGGTGAGAGGAATAAATTTAGTAGTCCACCAACTGAAGCTGAATCCCAACTTTGGTGATTAATAAGACCTTCATAATCTCCAAGGGTTTTCTAAATTACTGCGCCTGTAAACCCAGGCACTTTGTAAACAGGTGGATGTTTTTCTGCAAGATCAGTCCCAGGCCCAGCCAAAGCTAATGACTGTTACCCCCTCACACACCTTTTCTTCATCCTTTCTGGAGCTGGAGAAGCTACTGCTGCCACCCCATGCCTCTCGTGCTAGAACTGGAAGGAGACCAGCGACAGCTCCTCCCCAGCCCCACATGTTGTGCCACAGCTGGGGCAGGTCAGCACAATGGTTGGGTGGCAGGCACAGTGGCTGGGAAATGGGCTCTATTTCCTTTCTATTACTTGTGCCATTCAGTATCACGGGAGAGAGCATGTCTTGGGTTGGCGATAGCATCTGTGTAACTGTGTGGTCTTCTCCCTCCTTGTTAGCCTGAGCAGAATGGCCAAGTGCTGCTTCTCCTTCTGTCCAGCTAAGCTGCAAGGGAGGTGCACTTTCCTTGCCATTACTGCCACCTCGGGTTTCTGTTTCAAAAACAGATTTCTGAAACTTGGGAGGAAAAACATTTCCCTCCCTTCCAAGCACAGGTGGGTTTCACTTGTGGAGGTGAAGGGTTGCAGTGCCTGTCTTTCTGCACTGCAGTGCCAGCAAATATGTCTCACAGGAACATTTATCCCTGATGTGGACATTCAAGCACCTATTAGCTTGGAGATATGAACAGAGAGGCTTTTATTTCCACAACTTAACCTGTTTGACCTTATTAGTCTACTAACAAATCCCATTTAAGTGCTGTTCTGTTTATTTCATAGAATCGTAGAACCATAGAATGGTTTGAGTTGGAAGGGACCTTAAAGATCATCTAGTTCCAATCCCCCTGCATGGGCAGGGACACCTCCCACTAGATCAGGTTGCTCAGAGCCCCATCCAACCTGGCCTTGAATGCTTCCAGGGATGGGACTTTCACAACTCCCCTGAGCAACCAGAAAAAGTTGATCAAGAGAGACAACTCTGATTGTGCCAGAGCTTAGTGAAGAAAAATAGGCTGGGGTTTTGGGTTTCACTTTTCATATTGCAAAGAGGCCCAAACCAATCACAGGGCTTCTCATTTCTGTCACTGAGCCTGCAGATGTTGCCCTCCAGGTGATGCTGGCTGGCTGCATGGGGCTTCCCACGATGGGTGCAAACCATCCATTTCCACCACCCAGCAGCGATGCAGCAGCAGCAGCAGGGAAGGATGGCACTGGGGGGTCAGCCGATCAGCATCCCTGGGCACGTTTATCCATCTGGCAGGTTGTCCTGAGGCAACATGGGGACAATGATAGCCAGGAGTAGCCTGTGCACAGGCCAGCTCATACTGCAGCACTGGGTGCCAAATCAGGGCCACGTGCCATGTGTCCCCACATCCATTCTTAGGGGAAGTATGTGATCGGATTTACATGTGTATGTTAAGCAGCACTGATGGCAAATGACAACACAAGCCAGTATTAGAGTATTGACATTGAATAGCTGCACACAGTGATAAAACTGCTATTGGTGGCAGGGCAATTGAAGAATGAAAATAGGTGCCCTTTGAAGCAGGATATCCACAAATCTGCAAGCTGATGACTTTCCTGGGGTAGCCTGACCTGGGTAGATAACCACACCAAACAAATGTGAGTAAAAATGCTTTTTAACCAAACAAAATTCTCGTGGTGCTTCGGCCAGCTCTGTGCCATCAAACCACTTCAGGCACCTGAGCTTGTGTTCCTGGAGGGGTGTGACAGGCAGGGATCAAGAGCTGGTCTGTGCCCCACGTGGGCACAGAGTATTTCAGGAAGATTGATGGCTTCATGCGGAGCGCCTTAGGCAAAGGGGTTTGGGTGCCTACACTCCCTTAGAGCACACATCGTGCTCATGCAAGGCAAAAAAGGGGGTGGAGGGTGGAGGGAAGGGAGAAAGGAAACAGCTGCCTCGCATATCAAAAGATTTGCCAAGCTCCCATGGTTAGATTTAATAGCTGGGTGCTGCAGAGCCCAGGAGAAAAATATAATTTATGTCATTACTCCTAAAGGACTGGTTTGATGGGGAGGGCTTCATTTGAGTTGCCTAAAACGTTTAACAAAAGGGAGAGTGAAAACAAACATGAAGGTTGTAATAAAAATGATGAGGATTTTGGGGAGACTGCCAGGCACATTTTTCCAGTGGTACAAAGTTCTCTCCTAAAGAGAAGCTCATTTTTTCTATTTTAACTCTAAGACATGAAGCTGGAGGTAGAAGAAAATAATTAGGTTTTGCTTTAACCACAGAAGTTGCTGGAACAGTAGTTAAGTCACCCTGTTGTGCTTGAATAGCAGAAGTGATGGTGCGCTTGTTGTTTTTTTCATTCAGACTTAATTTCCTCTTCTTGAAAAATAACTTCTTAAGCACCTTTTTAAAGTGTTTTGGGGATGGGAATGGAAAGCCACAGAATGGGTCCAAAGGGAGGAGGTCAGGGTGTTTGAGCAAACCCAGCTTCTCTTGCTAGTGCATTGAATACGACAACCCTGTCCTCACCGGAGCAGAAGGAACGCGTGCGGCTCACCCTGCTGCTTCGCCTGTTCCTTCTTCTACACGGTGCTATTTTTAAGGCAGCGTCTCACCCAGCGTTGAGCGGAACGTGGCAGGAGCACGAGCAAAAAAAAAAAACAACGCAGCCAGCAAATTGGGTGCTGCACGATGGCATCGCCTCCCTGCCTCCTCTGAATTCCGGCTGGAATGAGGCCATAGGGTGCGGGATGCAGCCGGTCCCCCCGCTGCCCCTCGGCAGCTGCCGGCGTGTGCTGCGAGGGGAAGCGCAGCTCCGGGGCGGTACATTCGCAGGTTGTTTCTGGGACGTGCTGAAGTGGGTCAGGGTGCCTTCCTTGACCTTCTGCTCATCCTCAGCCAGCGAGACACACGGAAGGACTCACGCAACCTCGGAGTGAAAACCGAGGCAGCAGCAGCCTCTGATTTACTGTTTGAGCTGAAGCGCTTGTTCGGGGGGGTTTTTGCCCTGAGCGGCCAGTTGGCGTTGGCTACCATCCCAGCCAGTGTCCTCCTGCAGCATCACTTGGGGTGGTGGTCCTTAAATCACTGGTACCAGGAATTCACAACAAAGCTTCCCATCCTGCAAAGAGGGCTGTGCCTGCCTGTATTTGCCCACTCTTTGATGCCGGTGGGACCACTGGGAGCAGGCCAGGTGCTGCCAAGTCCTTCCCTGCAGACACCTGCTCCTTACACCACTCCCTCCTCCCACCATAAAACCACCTGGGAGAATTTTAGAGATGATGGTCAGCCCACCACCGTCCAGCAAGGATGATGTTTTTTTGCTGTTAATTGATAACTGGGTAGCGATGATTTTGCAACAGAACTGCTACCAGGCCATTCATCTTATCTGCTCCAGTGCCTTGAGGGACAGCTGGCTAAGCAAACAGTAACAATCCAGAGAAATTATCTTTATCTGCCTACAAGCAGAGCACCGCAACACAAGGCTCAAATGAGCCCCTTTTTTTGGCACGCAAGGTCAGCCTTGAATTTGCACATGGCATACACTAGAGTAAGTCCCAGCCAGGCACAGCATCTCTTTATCAAGGAGCTGAGTTTAAAACTTAGATTCATTTTGCTGCTCTTGTCAGAGAGCAGCTTACAGAACAGGCTGGCAGTGAGCTTTCCAGTTTCATGTGCACAAATGCTTGAGTACTTTTGGATGAGTTTTAAGAATACATTGTTTTGGATTTTGCTTTTTATTGCTCTAAGACGTTTTGCCACACACAGGGGATTGTCATCAATTTCCCATCAGCTTTAACAGTACAAAATGAGGAATGTGCACCCCAGAAAAACCTACCCAGTGTTCATGATGCCTTACGTCCCGTTCCCTCTCCTCTTATGCAGCTCATGTTACATGGTGGTTCGTGTAGTGAAAAATACACTTTCTGTTGAGCAAGCCAGGCCCACAGGCTCTGAAAATCTCTGTAATTTAAGGGTTTGCCACTGGTTTTGATGTGCCATTCTTTGCATTGGAGTGTACATTGCCATCCCATCCTCCTCTGACTCCCAAGGAAACATGGCAGCAGGAGGGAGGTGCTGCAGGCAGGACATGGTCAGGGCAATCCCAAGCACAAATACAGGCTGGGAGGACAGTAGATTGAGAACAGTCCTGAGGAGAAGAACTTGGGAGCATTGGTTGATGAGAAGCTTAAGATGAGCCAGCAATGCTGCGCTTGCAGCCCAGAAAGCAAACGGAGTCCTGGGCTGCATCAAAACAAGCGTGGCCAGCAGGTCAAGGGAGGGGATTCTGCCCCTCTGCTCTGCTCTCATGAGACCCCGCCTGGAGTACTGTGTCC